>NW_006775864.1:48539-49049 GCF_000442215.2 Lipotes vexillifer
AAGAGTCAAGGAAATTCAAAATTATAAAGAGAGATTCTATATTGTGTTGGAAGAAATAAGAACAGATTGTAAAAAATAATTTTATAGCTGTGATGAAGAGATAGTTAAGAGATAAAATAATTGATCCCCTGAATGCTGTCATTTAATCCTTATACCAGTTCAGCTGTAGATGTTGTTTTTATTTAATAATTTATATCAAAAGCAGGTCATTCATTTTTTAAGTAAACATTACATTGAAGTTTTACTTAATTCCAGAAGTTTCTTGAGGCACTAAAGACAAATCTGTTAGAGAAACAGTTGACCTGAATTCAACTTCTCCAGATAGAAGATTTGCAAATTATATATAGACCATACTGATAATAACCATGTGTAAAAAGGAAAGATTACTAGATAACTTCAGGGTAAACTAAGAAGAAATGAATAAATAGCCCGTTTCATGCTTTGTATTCATTTGCAGCTCTGTTGAGCTAAGACGGAAGGCAGAGGGAGACTGGGAAGGGACATCGGAAG
>NW_006775864.1:49059-68103 GCF_000442215.2 Lipotes vexillifer
GAGTGAAAACATGATACGCCTTTCCTGTGTGATGCTATCAAATTGCCTCATCTTCTTGGGCATCTGTAAATCTCATAGTGCTGTCCTGGGAATTCAGTGAGACATTTTAATTCAGTCAGTGTTTATTGAGCACCAGCTGTGGACCAAATACTCTTGTAGATACAGAGAATATAATGCTCCCTGGGGTAGACTGGGCCCCATCCTTTTGAGGTTCACACTCAGGTGATGAATACAGACATTGCACCCTAGGGCTGGGAAAGTGCGGGGCCCACTGGAGCTTAAGAAGTGCGGTGCCACTGATGACTTCCAGGAAAAAGAGATGTCTAAGTAGAGACAAAATGATGAGCAGGGATCCATCCAGCAAAAGGAGGGAGGGAGAGGAAGCAGAAAGCAAAGTACTTTGTAAGTGAGAGTATACTGCTCAAGATAAAAAGTGTACTAATTACAGTCGTTCTAAAAACTTGTCAGGCAGAGTAAAATTTATTTTCCTAGTTTCCTTAAATACTTTTACAGCTTCAATATCAAATATACCCTTTAAAAGGAGAGCTTCTACAAGTCTAATCACTGCATTTGATAATCTCAGAGCAATGGTTGTCTACTGAGATTTTTTATGCATCTTTATCATCATACAGACCCCAGAATAGTGTTTTCAATGAAAAAATGTGCAAAATTGTTAAATCAGTTATGTTAACTACACTGTATTTAGTATAGTTAGGTGCTGAATGGTTTTGTAGTTATTAGCAGAAATAAGATTTTCAGGGGAAGCAGAACTAATATAAACAAAATGGAATAATATTTTCATTCCCAACTGTTAATGTTATCTGTCACATCGTTGGCTATTTGGAGTGTTAATCCTCCCAACAAAAAGCCTTCAGCCTCTGTCAGATACAGCTTTTTTATTATTTTGCATAGGAAAAATATTTTTTTTTAAAGTTTATGGCAAGGTGCAAGAACAATTGGGCAGTAGTCTAATATAAGTAATTTCATGGGGAAAATCACACATAGATAGAGATTAAATGTGTGGCATTGCCTGCAGTTCAAAAGTGTCAAGAATTTGGCAAAACGAGCCCTTACATATCTGATGTAGAAATGCACACGTTTCCACCATTTGAATCTAGTTTCTTCCTCCAGCTCTCCCTCAACAAAGCAGGAACAATAAATGATAAATGTAGATCATATAAACATAACTTTAATAACTGAAGGTTTTAATCTTACATGGAAAGTTGCAGCAATTATTCTTATTGCCTTCAGAGCTCCCTTTTGCAAGGAAAGCCATGTAGTTGAACAGGGATAGAAAAGAGCCAGAGAAGACATAAGTGATTGTATTTGTCATCTTTTAATTGCCATATTCTCTTAGACTGTGCCTTATTAGTGTTTTGACAACTGACTTATCACTGAAAAGATTTTTTCAACATTAATTGTAAAGTGAGCATTTCAGTAAGACTTATGCTTATTTTGCACAGGATAGATCTTGTCATACTTCATTTGCTTCTTTACTCGGAGTGAGTGTGTGTGTGTGTGTGTGTGTGTGTGTATGAGTGTGTGCTTTCCCTTTATGTTTCCTAGATTTTAAAAATAGATACATTCGAGTATTAATTACTTTAAGACAAGCTTTTGTAAACTTAACTGAATTTTCCTCTGGCTGCCTTTATAAAAAAAAAAAAATTGATGGATTATATCTTAATATACCCCTCAACTCTAAAATCTAAGTTGATTTAAAAAGGGAGAATTTAAAGCCATAGTTTTGTTTCATAGTTTTTTGGTGCTACTTTTCTGAATTCTTCTGACTTTAACGTTCTCCCTTCTGCTGCCCACTTTCTTTCTACTTTTCCAAAAAAAAAAAAAGGAATATTTCTTATACCTGAGTATCACCCAACCTCACATTCAGAATTATGTATAATTCTAAAACAGACAAACAAATGAAACTAATTGCAGTACCGTGATTATTGGTGGTCGATTTCTATAATGATTCACGCATGTGCCCTCCTATGTCAGTAAGACTACATTACTCCTTACCTCACAGATACATGGTGAGGATGATATGGGAGAATACAGGGAGTGCCTGACTCATAAATATTTGTTTTCTAGTTTTTAATCCAATAGTCTACCAGTTTCCAATTTCTCACTTTTAAAGTGAATTGATGCTTTCATCTTTTTAATCTATACAAAAATTACTTGTAATCAACTGTTTCATTCTGAATGGCCTTCTCATATTAAATAAAGTGCACATTCCCAGTATCAATTTCTAGTTGAATCCCAACCATTGAGTCTTGACTGTATCTGTAATTTTATGTTTACGTTCCTTTGTTAAAATCAGAGTGCTTTGTTCTTCATCACATGTTCTCAGTATATAGACAGCAGAGTCCATAGAAAGTATTTTCTGAAGCCATTTCCTGGTATATTATCATATAAATTATTGGGCATGTCTGTCTTGATTATACTTTCTTCATCACTCCACATATCCTTCTTGGTATCTGGTTGAATAATTTTATCTGGGACTTTTTCCCTCTCTCTGATTTCTAATTTGAATCTGAGTCTTACTGATGAAATTGGCAAGTTTCCAGGCAGACATTTCCTTTCTGCTCCTCATTAGAAGCTCTCAGGTGCCTCAGCCAACTGCCTATCACTCTGGGTTTATTCGTGGATGAAAAGCCAAATCACATTAAGTGCTGCCAGTCAGCAATTTAGCCAGATATTCACACCCCACAGCATCTTTTATCTTCCAAAGTTCCAACTTCCACTGGAAGCAAGGATGAAAATGCCACTTGTGCCCCAAGGTTCTTCATCTCCCAAAAAGGATGTAGGAAAGTTAGAACCCCAATATTGTTTTCTACCAGTCCACATTCAGAGGATGTCTTCAGATCTCTAAAATATTTTATTTTGCATGTTATTTTATTTCAGCCTCTTAAAAATAGTGAGTTAAGGGGGGAATCATTGTTCTGGTTTATCAAATGAGAAAATAGGTGGGGTGGTGAAGTGATTTGCCCAAAATGTCACAGACAGTTAAAGGCAGAAAAGATGCAGAATCCAGATCGGACACTCACCTTCATATCCAAGCACTGTCTTTTCAGCATAGAAATGGCTCCTACCAACTGCCGCTTATGTTCACCCACAGATACCATGTTTTTAAACATTTCACTATCAACCCTCATTTATTAAGTTATGATTAATATCCCACTTTTGCTAATCAAGCATGTATAACTTCCATTCAGAATTTCTGATGAGCATGAGCTAGCCAGAGTAATTAAAAAGAAGTTAAATAGTGGTGATAATTTTGTAATGTATAGAATATCGAATCTCTCTGTTGTGCACCTGGAATTAACATAGTGTTGTAGATCAATTATACTTGAATTTTAAAAAATTAAACAAACCCAGCCAAAAGAAATGAGTATTTACATTAGTCCTTATATAAGTAAATGTGAACTTCCCTTGACGTTTTTGAACATTTTGGAAATGACCCAAATTTGTTTCTAACCTAGGCGACCTCACCCACTTACCAGTGGCCCCAAGAGCAATGTGTTTAACCCTGCTCACGTACCATCAGTTGATATTAGTCCTGGAATTCGAATTTTAAAACACTTGTACAATGTTTTACCCAGTATCTTAGCTGAAAATGTGTAACAGATGAGAACAAATCAGAAATTACTAAGAAGATCCTCAGCAAAGCTGAAATGTCAACTACGTATATTGTTTTGGCAAGTCCAAGTGTCCAAATGAATTTTAATACTTTTTGTTGTTGTCTTTCTGGTGAATTCTTTTTTATAGTGACACTATGGAGGATCTCCTAACTTGAATATAATGACACATGAAATGGGCCAATCACTGAAGGTTGTTAATGACAAATATAAAGAGCTAACCAATCAGAATCAGGTTTCCCGCTGAAACCAGCTGTCATAACAAAATCCTTGTCAACAGAGCACTCCAGGAAGCCACAGCATCTCCATGAATTTAGCACAGGACCTCGTAACTATTTTTCCCTGTTCTAAGTATCACTACTTTTGTGTTGCTGACAGTGTTTGTGGTAGAATTCACATAGAATTCATACAGATTCTAATCCTCATTGTCATTGCAACCCACTGATTGATGTTTCTGGCAAATAAAAAAAATCAGTTGTATATTGCTGCATCATGAACCATCCCCAAACTTAGTAGCTTGAGACAACAACATTCATTGATTGGCTCATGAATTTACAGTTTGGGCAGGTGGATGTCAATGGCTCCTTTCTGTTTCATGTGGCATCAGGTGGAGCAGGTCAACCTGGAATGAAAGAGCCTCTTCCGAGAGGTTTCCTCCCAGGGCTGGCAGGTCGATGCTGCTGTCCGCTCGGCTGGGGCCTCGGTTCCTCTTCATGTGGGCCTCCCCGTGGTCCTCTCCGTAGGCCTCCATCAGCATCTCATAGTCCCCACCGTGTCACGTCCCTGTAATGCTATTGGTCAAGGCAGTCACAGAGCCTGCCCAGTTTCAAGAGACAGAGACATAGACTCCACCTTTCAATGGGAAGCGTGTCAAAGTATCTGTGGTCATCTTTAATTCACCATGATATTTGTATTCAAGACAAGAGATGAGAGATGAGGAAGTATAACTGGTTATGGTGGCAGCCTATCCAGTCTGCAAACACTTAGCCATCATTCAGCAAAGGTCCCGCCAGATAGAAAGCTAGGAATTTTGTTATGTAATTCCTTTAGTGATTTAAAGTCTTGCATGTAAATTAGACAACTTAAGCAAGTAAAATGACTGTTTATAAAAATATTTCAAGTATACACGTCTGAATAAGTTTCTTAAAGATTTAGACTTTAAAATTTTAATCTATATATGCAGAAATGAAACAGATTTTTAGAAACACATCACATATAAATTCATTAAAAATTATGATAGATTATAGTGACAGAAATTGGTAAACAAAAGCAGATGTATTTCCCATAAACATGTTTACACATAGAGGATTTTGTGGTCTGATATGTATGTAGTTAACCTAAATGCATACTTCATATCTTCTGTACTGTATGATCTATTTCTGTGCTGGGAGAAAGAGGTGATATTTTGCCCCCTTTATTCTTCTGCCTAAGACTGGTATAAAATGAGTTACTTCATATGTTCTTTTGTAATGATACGCAAGGCATCCTAATACATTCCTTTTGGTTTATTTAATTTGGGTCTTTGGATTTTATAGATTTGACTGGCAGATCCCTTCCAGGGAAGATGTAGCATACTGAAGGAAGAAAATCAGAAAATCCAGTGACGCAATGTATTTTTTCTTCCAGGAGGAAAACAAATTTTCTCTCTCCTGCAGTAGAACCATATGCAGGTTTAGAAAAGGACCTTTCGAAGTGGGCAGAGTACATGTGGCCTATGTGCCTCGCTTCCTATCTGACAAGAAGCTTAGTGAATGATGGCTAATGTTTGAAGACTGGCCACCATAACCAGTTTATACTACCTGTCTCTTTAGTATGGTCTTCAAGGAATCTAAATATCATTCCTACCGTCATACATTTCTACCTTCAGGGATTATTTGTGTGTCTGTGAGTTGAGGGTTAATATGCTAAGCTCCCAAACAAATGGCTGACTGTAGGGGAAGAAGCCCTAAATCAAGATGTAAAAAGATGTTAATAGGTGACCGCTTCCATTTTTTGGAAAACGGATGCTAACGAGCTATGAGACACTCATAAACTGAGGTTACTTGCATTGAATATGAAACGAATCTGTGCTAACACTTAGGAGAATTTAATATTTTGGCTGTCTTTTAAACTACGTTCTTGAAACATTTATTGATTATTTATGTAGGGAAGACGGTAGCTCACCTCCGAGGGTGTTGAAGCGACCTGTTGCCACTCAATTACAGCTCATTGATGACCTCATGCTCCACACCAAGCAGCTCTCCAAACCATTTCTTCCAAACACTTGTAAACATTTACCTGGAAAGGGCATAAAGTAAAAGGCATAAAAAAAAAACCTAGTATTTTTTCTGTCTCCTAAATTTCCAGTGACATATTAATGCCTTGGGGGTATTTTAGTGCTCTGGGCAACTGTTCCTTAACCCAGGTCAGTCTACAAAATAGGGGTCAAATTGCTTTATATGGGAATCAATACCCTGCAAAATCTGTCTCTGTTTATATTTCCAAGTTAATCTTCTGTTCCTAATCCCTCTTGTACCCTCTGCTTTAGCAATTTTTAACTCCAAGGTTAATTTGTTTTCTGTTGTTCTTTTAACTAGCTGTTTTCTCATGCCTTTGCACCAGCAAGTTTTTGAGCTTGGAATACAGATGCCACAGTTCACCATGAAAAATAAATAAATTTACAGTGACAACTTTGAACAGTTTCTTCACAGGAAGAAACTCTCCCCTCTGCAGAGTTAGTTTTGCCTTTCACTCTGCTATGTTTTTATTACCTCGTACCTACCTCTGTAGGAGCAGATAGTAAAATTTCTTTAACACTTAATTGCCTGACTCTTGGAAGAAAACAGTTATTTTTATGTAGGCTATCTTTATATTCCCATCAGCAGCCATATAACTTGTGCTCAATAAATATAAATGAATTGTTTGCGGATGGCTGACCTTAAGAATATTTAATAATTGAGAAGTTGAGAATTCTGAAGAAATCCTTGAAAACACCATAGTCCCGAAGTTGGTTTGTGAGCAGTTATTCTTTGCCTAGGTTACCATATGTTCCTAGATATTTTAAATTACTATAAAATAATTCTCCGGTATTTATATTATATTTGGAATCCTATCTATAGAGAAGAGAGTTTCCTTCTTACACCACAATGCTTCTTATACTATAAAGAAAGAACAAATAGTCCTAAATCTAATACTTTAGCTTAAGATTTATGTCTTCAAGAAATTTACAGTTTATCCAACTGTATTATGCTTTTATTTTCTTTCTTAAGTCATTCCTTTATATTGCAAAGCCTTCCAAATCAAAATCATTTTGACTGACTTTTACTGAGATTCGCCTATGATCTAAAAGTACAAATAACAGGAAACGATATAAGAGCTCTATGTGTTGAGTACAATTAACCTCATAACCAAATTATATATATCTGTAGTTATACAGACACAAGATTGACACTCTTTGCTACACATGAATTTAGAGCCATTTGGAAATACATAAAAATATTACTAGATGAAAGATCGCTCTTACATGAATATGATAGCGTTATGGACACATTTAATTTTCTAGAGAAAAGAGCTTCTCCTTTTTTGACAAATGAAATGCAGTGGGATACCCTCAGATTTTTCATACTTCAAAAGTTAACTCAGTATCTCCTGGTTCCCAGGGACATGATTAAAGTTCTTTTGAATACCAACTCTTGGCAGAATAAATGCCCATTTCCACTTTAGTGGGTGTAACTATTTGATATAATCAGACTTACTAAGGTATATGTCTCTGGAAATTTATCATAAAATGTTGCGCTTTCATATCTGCTGGAGATCTGGGTATGAATTAAGAATTCAAGAAAGACCTCGAGTGATCAGTTTGCTTCCTCCAAGAACTGAGTTATTCTCTCCAACATTAAGGTAATCTATTGGGGTACATTATGATATGTAATGCCATAAATATAGACAACTTTACGTCTAAAAGACAAATTTAGCTTCAGAGTGGCAGAAGAGGGTTCAGAATCACATTACAATCCAGACTGATTAATTTACACATCTAACAAAAATAACTTCATCTCTTAGACTTTGGTTTTCTATAACTTACTGTCACCCCACTCACCCGTCACCTACACAGGCAATGCCTGCTTCTTGTTCCTGCAGGAGTGACTTTCTGTTTCTCTCTTTTACCTAGATGACACCTACATATCCCTCATGTCAGGGTACCTTCTTTATCTCCTCTGGGAAGCCTCCCTAATCCCCCCCACCCCCCCTACCCCCAACACACACTCGGTTTAGGTACTTGATTTTCCTCTGTTTTTCATAATATCTTGTGAATATCTATTTCTACATTTAATCCTTTACATTATAATTATTATTGTTTTTATATTTCGCAGCCACAATGCTTTGAACTCTTGAGGGCTAGACTGTGTCTTCATAGAATGTAATCTGACTGATGAACAAACCAAACACCAAGTAGAATAGAAAACTAAACCCCAGCCAAGTACAATAAGAAAATATAATCTTTTGCTTAAACAATTCTGATCATTGGGTTAATTGGCTTATGTTCTGTTAAAGTATAATTTTAATAAGGTAAAATGATGACTTCTAGACAAATATAAAATAAACACTAGTCGAAGATTTCATTTAGCTTATTAATTAATCAGGGAACTTTTAAGATGATGAAACTGGACCACAGCGTATGTAGGTATTAGGTATATAGAGAGCATTTAATAAATGTGTATTAAAATAATATTTTTGGCTGAGATATAAAACTGGGTAATGTGTAATGGAGAAATAAACTATAAACTGTCAGGTTGTCTATACCACTGGACAGAGATTAGTTTTATAATCAGTGCAAGTAACCTCAGTTTGTGAGTGTCTCTACTAGCAAAAATCTCCAGGTCACTCTCTTACTCTCAGCCATCACAGAGGTGTCTGTAAAATAACCTAGTAAACATGGCACGGAGATGATAACCAGTGCTCTATTTTGCCTACTTTCAAGTTCCGGACAGAAACTTACCATGGCACTTCTTATTAAGCTGAGGGTCTCAAAATGGAATGCCAACACATATCCGAAGGCATCTGGGGTAACGGAATGAGGTGGGCCATTTGTGAATTTGGAGCCCAGCATTGCCAAATAGGTGGGTGTTTTAAGAGATTCCTGATATCAGAAATTTAGTACAAGGCATCATGTTTCTAAAATGTTGACAATAAATTAAAGATATGTTTTTAATTGGGTCAAACCATCCTGTTTGTGATTTTTGAAGACTGAGCACCACCAGCCTGAGATCTTTGTGGCAGAAGCCAACAGTAATAATACAGCTGGGTTCCACACATTGACTTCCTGCTCAGTACACAGAACAAATGTTTTTTATTAGCCTTCAGGGAACATCTCAGCTCTGGAAACTTTTGAGAGCCAAAGTTTTCCCTTAACTATTTGTCTCTGCCATTTCTTGGTACATATCAGTGATGACCATGTCTCACAGCTATTTTCTACTAAAGCAGTATCTCAGAGAGTAATAGTCCCACCCACCCATCTTATAGAATCAATTGACTGTAGTGAGAATTTCAAGTTAGGTTCATTATTGCAAGTCTATAAGAGAAATAGTTGTGTAAGTTTAGTATGTTTTTTTGTGTTTTTTGTGTTTTTTTCTCATACCTCACATTCTTCTTAAATAATTTTAGTGAGGCTTCAAACACATGTTGCTGACTTCCAGAATTCCATCTCGATTCTAGCCCTCTCTGCTCAGCTCCACAAACACATACTCAGTTGCTTGCAGGACACATTTATATGACTTTACTTCAGGGTCCTGAAACCAACATACTCACAGAGAATTCATGCCCGCACCTCATTATGTGCCAGGCCAGACCTCCGCACTGTATTGAAAACTTAGAAGTAGAGCCTCCAGCCACAAAAGCCAGAAACCAGATTCATTCTTTTTTTTTTTTTCTTTCCTGGAGTATGATTGCTTTACAATGGTGTGTTAGTTTCTGCTTTATAATACAGTGAATCAGCTATACATATACATATATGTATATATGTATATGTACCCATATCTCCTCCTCTAGCGTCTCCGTCCCACCCTCCCTATCCCACCCCTCTAGGTGGTCACAAAGCACCAAGCTGATCTCCCCTTGCTATGTGGCTGCTTCCCACTAGCTATTTATTTTACATTTGGTAATGTGTATATTTGTCCATGTCACTCTCTCACTTCGTCCCAGCTTACCCTTCCCCCTCCCCGTGTCCTCAAGCCCATTCTCTACGTCTGCGTCTTTATTCCTGTCCTGACCCTAGGTTCTTCAGAAGCACTCTTTTTTTTTTCTTTACATTCCATGTATATGTGTTAGCATACGGTATTTGTTTTTCTCTTTCTGACTTACTTCACTCTGTATGACAGACTCTAGGTCCATCCACCTCACTACAAATAACTCAGTTTCGTTTCTTTTTATGGCTGAGTAATATTCCATTGTATATATGTGCCACATCTTCTTTATCCATTCATGTGTCGATGAACACTTAGGTTGCTTCCATGTACTGGCTATTGTAACTAGAGCTCCAATGAACATTGTGGTACATGAATCTTTTTGAATTATGGATTTCTCAGGGTATATGCCCAGTAGTGGGATTGCTGGGTTGTATGGTAGTTCTCTTTTTAGTTTTTTAAGGAACCTCCATACTGTTCTCCATAGTGGCTGTATCAATTTACATTTCCACCAACAGTGCAAGAGGGTTCCCTTTTCTCCACACCCTCTCCAGCATTTATTGTTTGTAGATTTTTTTGATGATGGCCATTCTGATCAGTGTGAGGAGATACCTCATTGTAGTTTTGATTTGCATTTCTCTAATGATTAGTGATGTTGAGCATCCTTTCATGTGTTTGTTGGCTATCTGTATATCTTCTTTGGAGAAATGTCTATTTAGGTTTTCTGCCCATTTTTGGATTGGGTTGTTTGTTTCTTTGATATTGAGCTGCATGAGCTGCTTGTATATTTTGGAGTTTAATCCTCTGTCAGTTGCTTCAATTGCAAATATTTTCTCCCATTCTGGGGGTTGTCTTTTTGTCTTGTTTATGGTTTCCTTTGCTGTGCAAAAGCTTTTACGTTTCATTAGGTCCCATTTGTTTATTTTTGTTTTTATTTCCATTTCTCTAGGAGGTGGGTCAAAAAGGATCTTGCTGTGGTTTCTGTCATAGAGTGTTCTGCCTATGTTTTCCTCTAAGAGTTTGATAGTGTCTGGCCTTACATTTAGGTCTTTAATCCACTTTGAGCTTATTTTTCTGTGTCGTGTTAGAGAGTGTTCTAATTTCATTCTTTTACATGTAGCTGTCCAGTTTTCCCAGCACCACTGATTGAAGAGGCTGTCTTTTCTCCCTTGTATATTCTTGCCTCCTTAATCAAAAATAAGGTGACCATATGTGCGTGGGTTTATCTCTGGGCTTTCTATCCTGTTCCATTGATCTGTGTTTCTGTTTTTGTGCCAGGACCATACTGTCTTGATGACTGTAGCTTTGTAGTATAGTCTGAAGTCAGGGAGCCTGATTCCTCCAGCTCTGTTTTTCTTTCTCAAGATTGCTTTGGCGATTCAGTGTCTTTTGTGTTTCCATACAAATTGTGAAATATTTTGTTCTAATTCTGTGAAAAATGCCATTGGTAGTTTGATAGGGATTGCATTGAATCTGTAGGTTGCTTTGGGTAGTATAGTCATTTTCACAATGCTGATTCTTCCAATCCAAGAACATGGCATATCTCTCCATCTGTTTATATCATCTTTAATTTCTTTCATCAGCGTCTTATAGTTTTCTGCATGCAGGTCTTTTGTCTCCTTAGGTAGGTTTATTCCTAGGTATTTTATTCTTTTTGTTGCAGTGGTAAGTGAGAGTGTTTCCTTAATTTCTCTTTCAGATTTTTTATCATTAGTGTATAGGAATGCAAGAGATTTCTGTGCATTAATTTTGTATCCTGCTACTTTACCAAATTCATTGATTAGCTCTAGCAGTTTTCTGGTAGCATCTTTAGGATTCTTTATGTATAGTATCATGTCATCTGCAAACAGTGACAGCTTTTCTTCTTCTTTTCCGATTTGGATTCCTTTCATTTCTTTTTCTTCTCTGATTGCTGTGGCTAAAACTTCCAAAACTATGTTGACTAATAGTGGTGCTAGTGGACAACCTTGTCTTGTTCCTGATCTTAGAGGTTAGATTCATTCTTGACCTCTCTCCCTTTCACTCTCCCTGCATTGACCCTCTACCCCATGGCTTGTGTCTTAAATTTGCGCCTGAGGTTACGTGTTAGTAGTTGGGCTCATTTCTACCTAACAATGTCTGATAAAATAGGGTGGGCTGCAGTTGAGAATATGCAATAGATGATGATTGACTTATGCTCTCCACACATAACCACATGGAGCCTCCAACCAGCTCCAGATAGACAGGCTGAGCAAAGAGGAAGAAGACAGGTCCTCCATGGGAGGTTTTCCTGTCTCAGTAATAAAACATCAACATCTAGAGGACCCAGAGTTAGTGCAGGAACAGAAAATGGCAGTGGGAATTTTGTCAGAATCAAATACCCATCACAAGCTCTTAGCAACCTGCTCTGTGTGACAGTGCATTATGATGAGAGCAAAGTAGTCCTGTTTATGGGAGTTTTTGGATATTAGCCAGCACCCCTTGAAGACAGATGTACCTGTGGCTGGGGTGGGGGGCAGGTTAAAGGGAAACAATAGTTTTAATCTATTTGAAATTTCCTCTCAAAAAATCCATTGTAAATCAATTATATTTTTATTTAGCATGTAGTCATTTTTCACTAACAGATAATTCAACCAGTAATTTGTTTATGAGTCTTAAATGGCTTCTTAGAAGTTAAAAAAAAAAAGAAGCTTTATTAAATATAATGTCAGGAGCTTGCTGGCCCTCAGGATATTTTCCAATATTGTCCCATAGATAACATAATCAATCACCAAGTCTTGTCAATTCTGTGATTGTAATAACTCTAGAATAGATTTAATGTTCTTTATCTTTCTATTTTAGTTTAAGCCCCGTTATGGTCCAACTCAAGTTAGTTGAATACTTTCCTAAATAAGTTTTCTGCTTCCAGTCCTGACCATCTGCAAGTCAATTCATCATTAGAGATCCTTCCAAAAGGGAAGTCTAATTATGTGACCATCCCTCCACTCCCCACCCCAACCCACCTCTCTAAGTCCTTCAGTTCTCACTAGAATAAAATCTACATTTCTTTGAACGGCTGTTAGGACCTTACCCAATTAGGCCCCAGCCTATATTTCCAATCCCATTTCCTGCCACTCACCCCATCTGTACTTCACAGCCGTTTACCATACCACCTCCACACACATACACACCTTCCCATCCAGCCTGGTTAACTTCTGTGTTTCCCTCCATGCTCTACCAAGGCAGCCCCTCTGTCAGCTTTCTCTGAACTTCATTCAGAACTTACAAGGTACTCTATACATACTGCCTTCCGAGTGCCTAGTACTACTGGCTTTCATTAAATTCATGTGCCCACTTGGCTCTCTTGTCTAACTGCACTGAGGCTCTTGGGAGTCTAGACTCTTTTCACTCATCCAGTGCTTAGCATAATTCCTGTCAATAGTAGACACATAATAATATTAGTTTGTTATTCAATGAACAAATGAATCCCTATCCTCTTAATAAAGTGTTTTATTTTATATTCTAAAACCATCTTTCAGAAAATATAGAACTTAGTAAATGTCATTCTGATTAAAATAGTAATAATAATAGTAGTAATAAACTTGCTTTATCTCTGGGCCTATGCTGTCAACACTCTGGTAGAATAAAAAGCTATTTTTGAAGATCTGTATGAGGCTAAAAGACAGGAAATCAATCCATTTAGTGCAAACAGCAGCTACTTACCAAAATACAAATAGAGCAGTAATACAGAGAAAATAGTTCTGTATGGTGCTTAATTCACCCAAGCCTTAGCAATTACTGCTGAGTAAAAGCCATATATCCAATGAAATTTTATGTTTCCATAGAAAACATAAACACAAATTCTTTCCAGATGTTTACTAAAAGTAAAATATCTATACGTTTTCTTCTAACCTGGTCTCAAAAGGAAAAGGCAAAAGCAATTAAAAACTAGCTTTTTGTATAATTTCTCAGATATTCTGAATACATGGATGAGTACACAGGGAGAGAATTGAATACCATTACACTTTATCAATATCGTAAATAATTGAACATTCAATATCCTACAAAATGAAATCTGACTTAAAACTGAAAAATAAAATAAAAGCCAAAGGACATGAATCAAGCAAAAGAACTTTCTAAAAGTGTGTCTGTGCTCTGAATCCTTTCTGGAATTTTCAATAGGAAAAATGTAAATATTTGTTGAATGTATTACAGTCAAAGTGAAATGTCGGGACTTCCTTGGATTGGATGTTGAAAACTAAAAGACAGATGGTGTCAATTGTATTAGATACTTGAGAAAATATCAGGGTCCTAAGAACAATTACTTGTCCAGACATTTACTTACATCATTTATTCTCCCCCTTATAGCAATGTGAACTCCAAATTGCCCTCTGAGCCCTTTAAAATTTTTCCTACATGTAAGTTCCATTTTTCACTTTTTCTTTCTTTCTTCAACATCCTTTTGCATTAAGAAATTTTATTATTTGGCAGAATTAATAACCTTGAGCAATTTTCTTGCATTATTTGGATCTTCTCAGTTCATTATTGCCTAAACATTTCCCTTTCTTTAATATTTATACGGTGTACCACACTAGCTAATATTTGTTAAATATATCTGTGTATACATAAGTGTACATACATAACTTTTGCATGGGCATTTGAATATTTTCCAGTTCTCAGAATATGTCTACTTTACACAGTAAAATGGAGATTATGAATCATATCAATCTGATCACATACTAAAAACCAAATGATTAAATAGAAAATGTAGACTGATTCTGGACCACAACTGATTTTACCTCTCCTCAGTGAGATAACAACAGAAATTGGGATTAAGAGTTTGGAAACGTTTTTATCAATTTCACATTGCTACCGCATCCAAGACCTAATCCACAGGCTTGTGTCATTGGACAGAGTCTAGTCCAATTCAGGTGATGCCAAACTCCCTTGTAAAGATTTTCCACACATTAATATGACCAGATGTCAGTCCTTGTGGAATGGAATAAGATCCTGTATTTTCACCATAGGTAGTTAGAGAAACAATGCCCTAGAGGAAAGCATCCTGTTTCACAGCTGTAAATACCATCACTATTCTGACAGTTTTCACATTTATAACTCTAGTCCAGATCTCTCTCCTGAACTCCACACTCATTTATCCAATTGTGTATTCATTAATTTCATTTAGATGTAATAAGCTTCTTGAAGTTAGTAGGTTAAAAACCAAATTCCTGACCCCCCTCAACATAACAAAACAAAGTGAAACAGATTCCTGCTCCCTCTTAGTCTCTCCCTCTCTCAATCAGCTCCTGCTGTAACAAATGACCATGGACTGGGTGCTTAGACAACACACATGCATTCTTCATGGTTCTGGGGTCTGGGAGTCAAAAATCAAGGTATGGAATGATTTGGTACCCGGTGAGGGCTCTTTCTTCCTGTTTTGTATCCTCACATGTCAGGGAGAGAGAGAAAGAGAGAGAGAGGAAACCAGCCCACTGGAGCCTCTTTCATAAGATACCAATCCCATTCATGAGGGCTCCATCCTCATGACCTAATCACCTCCCAAAGGCCCAACTCCTAATACCATCACATTGGGGATTAAGATTTCAACATAGGATTTGCGGAGGGTGGGCATAGCATTTGGTCTATACCCCCCCCATCTTAGCAAATGACAGCTTCTGTTCTTTATTTTTGCAAAATTATTGGATTCATTTTGAGTCTTGTCAAAGAGCCAACTTGCCAACAAATACAGCCCCACCATCAACATAGATCCTGAATCAGACCCCTTTCACAACATCTTTTGCTACCTCAAGGGTTCAGTTCTAGCCTCTGCCCCATCCTCCTCTCATAATCTCGAAACAGAAGGCAAAGTTCATCATTTAAACATGTAAATTATATCATGTCACTCCAGTGCTCAAAATCCTTCACTGCCCTTCACATTACTCATTAAAACATCACAAGTCCTTACGATATACCGTGATTCCCTAATGATCTCACCTGTAAGCAAGACCGTCGGCCACGCTTCCTCTCATTTACTCTGCTTCATTCACACCGGCCTCCTTGCTGTTCTTCAAAGATACCAAACGCATTTCTTCTCGGAAATCTGTACTTAACCGTTTCTTCTCCTTGGACCTCTACAGGTCGACTTTTCAGAGAAAACGTCCCTAAAGACCTTCCATGGAATAGTGGTGCCATCTCTGCCCACTAACTCTCTGGTTTCTCCACCAAATGTGTCCGGTTCATACAGTGCTTATCCTTAGTGGATAGAACGATGCCAGGTATTTATTGAATAAACACTCTACATTTGCTGAATGAAAGAATTTATCTTTTGAGCATGGGCTTTCAGCTCCTACTGCTGCCTTTGGACTTTATTACACTGCTCAGCCCCATATCGGATATGGCAAGGAAGCAGAACGCCAGACTAGAGTAGGCTTTATAAACTTCAGTACCACTGGCAATTTGAGCCAGATAATTCTTTACGGTGGGGGACTGCCTTCCTCACTGTAGATTGTTCAGGAGATCCTTGGCTTCTATCTATTAGATGCCAGGTGCCAATAGTAACCGCCACTCCCCCACTGTGATAATCAAAAATGTCTCCTGTCATCACGAAAAATTCTCTGGAAAGGGAAGGGAGGGATATGGGGATATCCTCAAGTATTTTATAACTTTGCCTTTGCCCCCCCCCCCACACCTTTCTGCCTAAAATCCAGGAAACTGGGAAATCTTTCGTCTTAGGGACTCAGGTTTCATTCATATTCTCATTTCTTCACCTTCAATTTCTCTTGATATAGAATTCTTTCTACTTTCTCTTCCTATTTGAAAGGACCTTCCCTTTCATCCTCCCCCTTCCCTTATTTTTCTAGCAAGGATTTGGAGTAATATTCTTTGATGGGAGTTGGCCAAGTCTAGCTCTTGATTCTTAAAGGGAGCTTATGGAATTTAGAAACTACTTTTAGCTTTCACAAAGACCAGCTTTCACAGCCTTTTTCATGCAGAGACTCAAAGAAGTCTAATGTGACAGTCAAACAACTTTCCTTTATAGATGTCATTTGCCCTCATTCTGAAGCATGGGAACCCAGTGGGTAATCAGATGACAAACCAATGGGAGTTATCATATTAGGGGAATTTTGCATTTAGTAAAAACAGTAAAATTTGGTTTACAATCTTCAAAAACATTATGACTATTATGTAATATATGGTAATTTTCAAGTATCTCAAATACACATTGTATTTCCTAGAGAGGAATAAATAATTGTGTTGAGACGTGTGGTGTAATGATTTCTTTCCTTTGATTAAGAGGCATTTTTATAGTAATCATCGTTATTAAATGAGGTAAATATTTGCATATGGTATGCTACACAACTCTTTCATTGAGAAATATTTTTATTTTAAAACTATGTATTGGGTCCTGAATCATGATTTTTTTTAAGTGTCTGATTTTAATGAGTCATTGAATATGTATTTACTTTTATGAGATGCACTTATTTGGAATATGCCTGTATTTGTCAGCATAAGAATGATTTAAATTTTCTTAAAATAGGCTATTAAGATGCAGATGTTCTTGCTGACAGGTGCTTCCAAAGCATTAAAAATAGATGTAATGGGACTCCCCTGGTGGTGCAGTGGTTAAGAATCCACCTGCCAATGCAGGGGACACAGGTTCCAGCCCTGGTCCGGGAAGATCCCATGTGCCGCGGAGCAACTAAGCCTGTGCGCCACAGCTACTGAGCCTGTGCTCTAGAGCCCGCGAGCCGCAACTACTGAAGCCCACGTGCCTAGAGCCCATGCTACGCAACAAGAGAAGCCACTGCAATGAGAAGCCTGCACACCACAGCGAAGAGTAGCCCCCGCTTGCCGCAACTAGAGAAAGCCTGCATGCAGCAACGAAGACCCAACGCAGACAAAAATATAAATTAATTAATTAAGTTTAAAAATAGGTGTAACTACAATACTTTTTGAAAATGTAATTCTTTTGTCTCTGCTCCTATTAGGTTAAGCAAGTTTCCTTATTTTTCTCAAACACGCATACTGATAAAGTCCCATATCAGTGTGTATCACTTATGTCTAATAATTTGGAAAGTGCATGACAGTATCCATAATAAGGAAAAATACAAATCAAAATAATGTTTTTTGTGGAAAATGCTACATTAGCTATTGAGTGATAAAAGTGTACTGGGGTCTCAAAGTGACACTTTGTTTTGAATTTATGTTATGGTAATGTCCTATATTGGCATCAAATTATAATGAAATAGCTTTATGCTAAGACCTTGTTTTACTTTATTTGTAATATCTCCCCAAAACTAAGCAACACTTCAAATTCTAGTTTTTGTGATTGGCTGATAAAATTTATATTCACTTTTCCCATTTGTGGCATAACTTTCTTAGACCTCAAACATCATTTTTCTAGGGAAAAAAATTAAATATTTTAACGTGATACATTAGAGACTCGGAATGAAAACCATACTCTTCAGTGCCGATATGAAACCAGGCACTACGCTAAGGACTTTGCTTACAGAATAGTATTCCCCTTTATTCTTTTGATCATTTTGGTATTCCTTCTTTTGCCCAACTGCACAGCAACTGATGTATTTTATACAATGTTTGCTCCATTATTTGTTGATTTTAGATTTGGAAGTTATAATTGATATCTTCGGGACACTTGTTGGCTCCTTTTTTTTGGTCACAGTGGAGTTTGTAACCTCTCGTAACAGGAGTGTAAATGACAAATGGAATCCATAGAAACCATTGGTTTAGGTGTATCATCAAAGTTTCATGGAGAAAGAGAGCCTGAACCTTGAAAATTAACTGAGGTTTGAGTAGCCACATGAGGAGGGGCACTTTTCAAAAGTGTATGTGGAAGATGTAGAGTTCCCCAAGTATTTATTGGTCATGTTAGCTGGACTGCATAGTGTCTGTAAGGGAGTAGGAACTATGGAAAGTGAAGAGGCTGTAAAATCAGCGCTTCCCACGCACAGAGGAGACATGTGATGCCAGGCTAAGAGGTGTGAGTGTTTCCCTATAGGAGGGGGAAGTGGGAAGTTTGATGCATGTTTTTAAGCAGAGAAGGACAGAAAGTGAGGTTTAATAAAATCATGATTTCTTAAGTGGATAGCAAAGCCTGGCAACAGGAAATATGTTTAGTTGTTTTGAAAATAATTGCTTAGAGGCTAATGTATAAAAAAATGGGCCTAGGGTGGAAATGCAGAGCAAGTAGTGTATACAAGAAGCATTATAGAGTATGCTCAGGGTCTGATGAATGACAGCATATAAAACTGAGATTGTAGGGAAAACTA
>NW_006775864.1:68113-111190 GCF_000442215.2 Lipotes vexillifer
AATAGATTAGAGTGTGGTTTTGAGCCTGGATAAAAGTGACAGAAATATGCAAAAAAAAGGTTGGTTTTGCAGAGCATTTTATGAGAGATAAGTATTTTTTCCACAAATCTCTGGAGTTTAGAGATATATATATAAATAGGCAGACAGACAGACATAAATGTGTTAAACTTTCAAGAAGGAAGAAAAGAGAAAAAATAAAGTAAGCATTGACTTTATCTATATTTGAAGAGTGGAAGAAAGAAAGAAGGGTAACAAATTCACACACACGCGTACACATGCGCTCACACACACACACACACACACACTCACACAGAGAAAAGTCAGAAAATTAATAGAAAAATCAGGACAGCATAATACCTCTGAGCCTTAAGATATGGCTTTATTAGGTAAGGATTATGCAACCATATAAAAGAACTTAGCGAAAACAAAGAGAAATAGAACAAGTAAACAACTCAATTTTGGTGATTTTTTTCTCATTTATTATATATTTCTTTCCAATTTGTTGTTATATCAGTATAATAGGATAAGGTGGGAGAGAGATTTTTGGACCTTCCCTTTGCTAGGCCCATATATATATATATATGTATGTATGCATATCCGAGTACTCTGCTTTTGAATATTGGGGTTATGGAACCTCATGTTTTGCTGTTGACTTTTAGCAACTTAGATGAAACTGAAACAGAAAATGTCACATTTTAAAATTCCTTTCACGGAGTAAGATTAATAGGTAAGGGACATCTAGGAATGTATCTAAAACTATTCTTTACCAATGAGTCATAAACACCATCAGATATTATTCCTCACAGTGGCTATTTATTGCACGATTTACATCAAGAGATACCTTTGTCTTATGGTCCCAGAAATTTTCTTTTTAATTTCTTTGAAGTTCTTAAATGCAGTTGCCATTGATCATGCCTTGATTTAGCACAGTAATTGGGTCTATAATATTTGTTTAATTTACTTCTATTTAACACATAAAACACTAGAGGTGGAAGGTATCATTATTAGTAATTTTTATCCTCTGTTTGTCTGGTGTATATTATATTCCACTGATCTCTATTTATAAATACTTATCTCTGACCTCGTCGTATAGGGAATCCGCTTTTCACTGACAAGGGGACAAACAAAATTTAATTTGTTGGTCACTCTGTTGATAATCTATATTCTAGATAACTGAATCTTCGTAAGTCAGTTTATATGTAGTCTACAACTCATCCCTGCATCTTTCATTGTACTGCTTTTTTATTCAGAATGTATTATTACCTATATGTAAATTGAATGTTGACCAGCCCACTCTGAGGGTTGAGGACTTCATATAATATTTTGCCTGGAAATGCCTTTGAAGGCTGAATTTTGTTTAAGTGCATGAGTTGAAGGTAAATCTGAAAAAATAAAATCTAATTTGCACAAAAGTGTCACATATGTAGCTGTTTCAGCTCGGAGGAAAGAAAGTAGATAATAGACACATAAACAAATAAAATGATGTATTCAGGGAGTAGTAAGTGCTATAACAAAAATAAAATAAGATACAGCAGTGGAGAGTAAATTGTAAGGTGACATTATGTAAGTGGTGAAGAATGGACCCAGCTCAAACTCAAAAGGCTACATACACTATTCCACACATATGACATTCTAAAAAAGGAAAAATATAGGAACAGAAAACAGATCAGTGGTTTCTTGGGGCACAAAGTAGGGGTTGACAAAGGGGCACAGTGAATTTTTGTGGGTAAAGGATCTGTTCTCTATCTTGACTGTGGTGGTAGTTACATGACTTTATGCATTTGTCAAAACTCACAGAACTATACACTAAAAAGGAAATGTGTATTTCTAAATTATAGCCGAATAAATAAATGAAAGGGAAAAAAGGATGTTCTGAGAACACGACATATGAGCTGAGATCTAAATGACACGTTCCAGGCAGAAGGGTCTGTAAGTGCAAACTGAGGGAGTGAGATATACTTGGTTTGCTTAAGGAACAGGAAGGCAAGGTTGGCCTGAGCCTTCTAAGGAAAGAAGAGTGAGAAATAATGGGACTGGGCATCATTGGGAACTTGATGTTAAGACATGTTCTTCACTCTGGCTGAGGTTTGTATGTAATCTGTGCTAATGTAGGGGGCCATTCTAGGCCATAGACATCCCTGAAACTAGAGAAGGAAACAGATGAGAGAAGTTGGATCAACAGAGTAAAGAAAATCACTATTTGAATATAAATCCTCCCTTATCATGAGTCCTGCACATAATGGATATTTTCATTGTATTGATTCTATTCAAAAAGATAAACCATATCAGATCTACCCAGCAATATTAATAATCTCTGTTTACATGATGAAAGCAATAATTCTTAATATATACACAAAGATGTGTATAACAATATTGGTATATTTGTCTAAATTTGGAAATGAGGTATTACATTGTAAACTGTGCATTTTTCTCTATAACTCCTTCACATATTGTATATGCTACATTCAGAGAAAATACTACAGGAAAATAAAATGCTTACTACTTTTAACCTTTTCAGTTTTCCTTTTGGAACCATATTAATTTTATTTTTATTGATGTTGTATACATTTTGTCACATTCACAAACTAACTGCAAGCATTACCTGTTGCTTAACCCACATATAAAATGCACAGAAGTTCCCCATGTTCTGAAGGTGGTGGTAAGCCAAATACCAATATGTCATGTGAGTGACTACCTTCACTCTTTGACCCATGCATTGTATTGTTTTTGGAGGCTAAGCAGTCAAGTTTCATTATAGAAAAGTGTGGGTGAAAGCATAATGATGAGTACTTTCAGGGCAGACTGTCTAGAAATAGGTGGAAATTGAGGAGAGGCAGTGTGAAATAGTCATGCTTAGCGACAGTTCTAAAGTTAGAATCAAGAGGGCTCGAATTATCCATCTGCTAATAGCTCAATTTTTCTAACTCCTCATTTATAAAGTGGGAGTAAAGATAATACTTATGTGGTTTCTTTTTGAAAGTAAAATAAGTTATGACATTTAACATGTCTGGAATATGTTAAATGTTAGCTCTTTTTATTATTACTTAGAGTAGTATATTGGGTTATTTCATTAAGTAATATCTGACATTTTGTACTCTGGTAGATGAGTGGGAAAAAATGAATGAGCAATGTAAAAATATTTATTTCTTATGCGTATTACTAGAGTAAAGATCACAGGAATGCATGTTTGATAACTAAGAAAAAAAATATTTTCAATTACTTTGTGAGACAGCACAGCAGATGTAGAAGGGAGTTGGAAGTCGTACAGATCAGGACTCAGATTCCAGCTTTGACTCTTTGAGCTGTGTAATCTGGGGCAAGTTGCATAATCTTGTAAAGCTGAGTTTCCTTTCTGTGTAACAGAAATAATGAAACTATTTCCCGTATAAGGTGGTTGTAAGAATTAAAAGAGAGAATAAGCAGAGTGTCTGGTATGTCATCAGAGTTCAGCAAACGTAGGGCTCGGCGGAATGTGCCGCTGATACTTTCATGTCAATGAATGCAACATTTATTCAGCATGCTTACTGAGTGTTTTCTATGCACAAGGCACCGTGATGAAGTTTGTATAAGATACTCAGATGCCCAGGCATTGTCTCTGCATTATAGACTTTACTACGTTAATAATGGGCTGACTTCCATAGGGAAAGGGACCAAGTCTTATTCTTCTTTGTATTCCATTGCCTGGCACAGTCCCTCGAATGTGGTATGTGCTCAGAAGCATTTTTAAATTAAGTGACCTTAAGGGTAAGTATACTTATTTTCTTTCCAATGGAAACAGAGATTGGGGAAACAAAAATGTAATGGTATTTGCCCCAAGGAAGGGAGTGTTGACTGTTTTTCTGCTCCAAAAAATACTATGTTGTGGCTGCTTTTCTGAATTGTCCAGTACTGCTGGTGGACTTTGCTCTTGTTATTATTGCATTGGTCATTATAACTACTTCCTGCCCCACCAGAGAATAAGTCTTCTCATTTGATGAGGCTATCTCTCCATCTTTAAGCACCGAGCCCATTTATTTAGTGTATCAATTCTCAAAGTATAATGGCTGGACTGACCACATCAGCATCACTTGCAACTTGTTAGAAATGAACATTCGTGGACCACACCCTGGACCTATTATCAGAAACTGGAGATCAGGCCTAGAATCTGTGTTTTAATGAGCCCCCCAAGTGAGTCTGATGCACACAAACATTTGAGAACTTCTGCTTTGTAGCTTCCCCAAACTGTAGTCTAACTCTTAAATTTTATTCTTCCTTCTGCAAAGATTTTTTGAATAAATAATAGAATCTGCACTGAATGAAACCTTGTAACTGAACAATGACATCCCCACAATAGTGTTACACGCAATCCAAGCTAAGGCTTGCCTTGTCAGCTCTCTCATCCCTAAATATATTCTGGACCTTTCCAAGTTACCATCTCCAAAACTTTACATTTTAAAAAATTCTCTCCTTCTTTATGAGAGTTAATCATAGTATCTAGAGGTACATTCTACACCACAAAATAGTCTCACCACTTCTGCCTGGAGGCTTAGAAAGTCCTAGTGCAGTCAGGCTTTGTTCTTTTCTCTGTATTCATATATTCTCTTCTCCATATTCACAGCCTCCCTCTCTGTGTTCACAAATCACAGAAGAGATAGTAATATGTGATAGATTTATAGTGTTTCGGCAATTAATGTAAGACATTCAGAGTTTCTTTGCATTTGATGGTCATTGAAGAAGGGTACTTGGAGATGTCATTCCCACTTTCCTTTAAGAACTTGGAGAGCCAGTAGCTGTTATTGAAGATGAAAATATAAGATGATAAATAGGGAATGTAAGTTAAAGATGTCAGTTTCTCTTCATGAGAGTAGGAAGTTTTTCTTACCTAAATTGTTGACTTATCGCAATTATTATTATTATTATTTTTTTTTTTTGCGGTACGCGGGCCTTTCACTGCTGTGGCCTCTCCCGTTGCGGAGCACAGGCTCCGGACGCGCAGGCTCAGCGGCCATGGCTCACGGGCCCAGCCGCTCCGCGCCACGTGGGATCCTCCCGGACCGGGTCGCAAACCCGTGTCCCCTGCATCGGCAGGCGGACTCTCAACCACTGCGCCACCTGGGAAGCCCTATCGCAATTATTTGAAAACACATTTAAACAATCTTATTCCCAGCTTTCATTTAAAGATCTGAAGAAATTTTGTTTGTTCATTTTTTTGTGTGTTTAAGCTGTTTTAAAGCTCATCACTGTGAATTATTTTATATATCTTTTGATATATATGTGTTTCAACCCAGAACACTGAAGGAAAATGTCATCATGTCAATAACTTTGATTGCATACAGTGGAAGAATGTCATTCAAAAAGAATAACTTGTTTAAAAAATGAGTGTTTTCTAGTTAATATGCCATGTTCTACTTATTCTCCCTAGATCTTCAAATCATCATAGAAAGTGCTCTGGATCAGTCTAACACACTTTATGGATAGTTGTTAGTTCGTGTATAAGAGCATAATGCTTTCCTATTTTCAATTTGTTTGTTTTACACAGATTATATAATAACATAAACACCTGTTGAGTTTTTCCTGATAATAGTGAGTATATCTACTGTTGAAACAAACAGGACTAATCACTTGCAATTTACCCTCTTCACATATATAAGTACAGCCTTTACTTCTGGATTCAGGGAGGCTAAGTATCAAAATAAGTTCAGTATGGAAGGTCGACAGTGATGAGAATGTTCTGTGAAATGCCTGCCAGAATGATATTTTAGGTGTTTTAGGGGAAAACTAATTTATCAAGGTATATACCTAGCAAACTGACAGGACAGCAGAAATGGGCTTTAAGCCGATTTTTCAATATAATTTCTCCAAACCATATATAGACCTGGATCAGTAAGAAAGCTGCTGCTTCTTAGGCGTTAGCAAGCTGCTGCCATAGTTGCTGAATCCAGACCTGTACTACCTCTGCCACAATCCTTAGCAGCAAAACAAATACCAGACCTTAACTGTCATCATGTGATTCAGCCCCAGTTCGATGACTTAGGCATTTGCATCTGATTGGCATAATGTAAACCACACCTATAAAGACGTGTGGAAAATGTAGTTTTATCTTACCAACATGTGCTCTCAGGAAGACACTTACACAAGATTGAGGTGACTGTTGAGTGAGCCCATACGCATGTAGGCCACAAGTGTGTTGTTCTCTAAAGAAACCAGAAGACTCTACTGCCCGGTCAGAAGAAGGTTAGTGTTTAGATTAGTGTTTAGTTTCCTGACCAGATATATTTTATTTTCCCCTCCATATTCACTTTCTATCGTTTTCTACTTGACATTAACAGCCTTCTGGCTTTCAGTTGGCTTTTGCCCATAGGAACGCTAGCAGGAGATTGGAGGAGGGAGCAAGCTATTTTGGGGTAATTTTTCCCTGGTCCCCTCCCTGCAAGGATGCTCCAGGATGATTGAGTCTCTCTCTCTCTCCCTCTCTCTCTCTCTCTCTCTCTCTCTCTCTCTCTCTCTCTTTGTTTTTTGAGCAAAAAGGAAAATTTATTGGTGCATGTGAAAATTGGGAATTTCAAGAAAAACAACTGGCTTCAACTTTCTGATTGAGTCTATTGAGGAAAGGTGAACTTTGATCACTTCCATTGGGAGGCCCTGCTCCACATGTTCTTTTCTCTCCAGGCTCTGATAGACTAAGTAGCTCTGACAGAATCCCTGGGGTATGCATTTCACCATGTGGTCTCTATACCTTGCCCATACCTTTATAAATAGTCCCTTTCTTAAACTCTCTTCAATTAGTTCTAATCCAGGTGCTATTTCCTACCAAGTTCTGGACTCACACGTTGCTTGAAGCAAAGTAACAAAAAACTCCATCAATCCCTATGGTTAAGGCATATTAATAGTTATAAACTAAGTAGATAAGGAAACTGTCTAAAGTATAAGCCTCCATAGTATAAAATATAAGACTGTGCAGCTATAGTTTTGGTGGTAAATATAGATTCTCTAGAAGAATAATAGTAATTCCAATGCCTGGTCCTAAATTATATCCATTTGGAAATCATCAAAATGTTTAAGCTTAATATATTAAAAAAGTATAAAACCCATGACTCCAAAATAAGTTTCCTTTATGTACTTTATAATTTGAAGGAACAAGTTATATTTTATAAAATTTTATAAATAATTTTATTCTTTAAATTGTATTCTTTAATAAATTGAAAAGTTAAAAAAACAAATCTAATCTTGATTATTGAGTTCTCTAGATACCTACACTCTATTCTTGTAGGAGCAGGAGTGTTTGTATGGCATTTCCAGTGCAAACCAGAAAGATCAACCGTTTACTGTTTCATCTGAAAGAATGCTTGTGCTTATTTACCAAGCCTCTGACATTGATTGAAGATAATAATACATAAAGTGCTCATAACAGCTGTCTCTGAGAGATCTGGAATACATTTGACAAATTCATAATTTAAGTAAGTTAAGGAACCAAATTTTATTAATTATTCAACCAATCTACTCTCTTTTTTTGTCGAGGGAAAAAAATATTAGTCAAACCCATTGTAAAGATATCCATGATAAGATAATTGCTTGATTGAGTCTTTTGTATATCAAGCTATTTTTGCATACCAGGTGGAAAGGACAGGAATTTTGAATTTCAATACCTCATTCTCTTTTTAATCGCATAAAATAAGCATAAATGGAAACTTTTGAAAACACCTATATAAATTATCAAAGTGGCTTTAAAACATATCCATCATTTATGAAGTATACCCTTACTATTAATAGTGTTCCTAGGCATTACACATTTTTCATTAGTTTATTACTACATCATACCTGAAAATATATTACTTATATCTTTCAAGACAACATTAGTAACTATGATAATCAAAATCACCATTGAAGAGTCTCTGTTTTCAGAGCAAGACTTAGAAAGTCTTCAAGATGTTTTCTAGAAAGACTTATTATTTCCTTTCCTGGAGATATTTGTTACTTCTGGTCACTATTACTGGTTGAAGAATAGTAGCAAATTTCACTGAGCTTTACAGAGTGGTCAGGCCCTAAGAATTATCAAGCAAATTATATTTAAATATACATTATCAAATTTAAGCATAAGAATTAATTTACTTTCATTAAAAATTAATGTTGAGGATCATTAAATAGTGCAGGGTGACAAATGTATTTGAAAAAATCCAGATAATAAAACATGTTGCTAGGATAATCAGTGAGATATAATAGTTAAAGGAGAGAGCTTTACCTCTCCCTCATACCTGATAAGTCACAGAGAAAACGAGTATCAGAACAAATGACAGTAAAAACAGGCAGAATAAGTGATATGCAACCCTCTAAGCTCCATTAAGTCCCAGCTCTCTTTCTGATGCTCTGAAAGCACCTTGAATGTTTGTTTACTCAAGACATAAACCATAATATTCTACAGTAGCATCCAGCTAAACTACTTCTGGTCAGGGTCAAGCAATGAAATCCTCCAATAGGCTTCTGAACACAGGACCAATTCAAATCTTAAGGCCAGAGTGACAATCCGAAGGGTTATAGATCATTGAGTTCTCTAGATACCTACAGTCTATTCTTGTAGGGGCAGAGTGTTTGTATGGCATTTCCAGTGCAAACCAGAAAGATCAACCATTTACTGTTTCATCTGAGAGAATGCTTGTGCTTATTTACCAAGCCTCTGACATTGATTGAAGATAATAATACATAAAGTGCTCATAACAGCTGGCTCTGGTGCGTGGCCTTTTGATTCAAGTTCTTAGTTGCTAACTAACCAGTCTCTCAGCATATTTAATTGTTAAATAACTAAAAATGGACTCTTGTATTTCTGACTAGGCCATTTCAAATTGTGTATTAAAATTAAACTGAGATGTGTGTGTGTGTGCATGTGTGTATGTGTGTTTAGAGACAATATAACACAATTTTAACACTTCTTAAACTGATTCTGTTCTTAGTTACCAATATGGAGGACATATTTAACCACAAAATTACACCCATTCACCTTGCGTAGAAAAATTTCCTCTCTGCCATTCTTTTAAATCCCAGTTGAGTTTCATCTCTGTGAAATGGAATTTTGTATCTTTCTTCCCCATCCAGACCATGAGTTTCATAGGTAGTAAGCTCATGTGCACGTAGCACAATGCCTGACACATTACAGACCCCCAGTAAATATTTCTGAATGAATGAATGAGTTATTGAAAGGTCCTCCTTCTACAACTTCGGTGATCAGTCTATGGCCAGGTTTGTGCTCATTATGATATTTTTGTAGCATTTAAATTGCTTTCATTATGGTAGGAATGATGTAACAACTACTTAGTAGTATAAATATTGTGGCGTTGTAAGGGAACTCTCTCTAAAACAAAACAGTTTCTCTGTATAGAATCACAAAATATGCAAGTCATTTATATTGTTAGGAGATAAATATATTATAAAAAGAATGTGGCATTTTTTGCGATTTTATTTCACAATGGATATAGAAATAAGAAAAATCATCAATAACTTTGATTCAGCCTTGAAAACTGTTTATGAACCCAGAAACCACATGTTCCCACTATTAATGAAGGAAAAATCCTTGAGAGAAACTTCTGGCAAAGAAACTGTTGACACAAGAGCTTTGGGTTTGTCCTGAGTCTTTACTTATCTAGATAAAGACACAATCTTGGCAGACCATTGACCGTAAGATTTAAAGAGTCTTATTCTTTTTATGTCATCAAAACTTTAATTTTCTAAATCTGTTTACTGCTAAACTGCTCTCTGTAAGACTTGGATGTGTGTTCCCATAGTCCCAAGGATGGGATGGTTTATAACCTTGAAATTAGGGAAGGTTTTTGTATTTGTTAGAATATATTGTATTTTGCTAATTCTATTTTCCATGCAAAATTATTTTGCTCTTTATCTTTCCAAAACATTTTTGAAACCTGGCATATGCTAATTTTACTTTGTATATTTCCTCTATTACCTCATCAGCATCTTGAGGGCCAGAAACTTTGGTAATTATTTTTCATCCTCCATGCCCAAGATAGCATCTTATTCACTCATTTACCAAATATTTGTTGACCTTCCTATATACCAGGCCAAGAGTTAGACACTGGTGGTCTCAGAAATATGGCAGTTCTGATAAACTAAATGATTATTGGAGGTGAATTTATGAATTCATTATTGTCCTCCCTAAGGCTGAGTACAGGAAGAGGGTGTCAGTGCAGACTAGCTTTCACTGTAAGACAAGTGGAAATTTGACATTTACCAAAATATATAATTTTTAAATGTATCAAGGAGGTCAAATATTTAGCATAAACAACACAGGAAATAATAGAAAACAAATTCTAGATATTGACTAAAGAAGAGACACATCATCAACTATAAGTCCCACCCCCAAATGAGAAAAAAATGCATTTTTTTCCCCACATAGAATAGCATTAGTAAGTCTAAGGAAACACCGGTCTACAATTTTGCTCCTTGCTTTGCACTATAGCTCAGAAATTCACCATGGGTGTTCACTTTGAATTCTTCTCTGTGGATCACTTTCCACTTGGGAAATCCATTCCTCATCCATTCATCCACCTCTCTTAGTAGCAGAGAAAGGATTCAATGTAGTAAATGTGCCTACAGCAAATTTGAAATTGCCTCCCATCCATTTGTAACATAAAAATAACAAAAGAGACTTTAAAAAATTGGCTCTTTTTCTCCTCTTTCTCTGAAATCTTTCTTCCAGTAAAAAATATAGTTTGAAATGATTCAGTAGAACTGTAATAGCTGTGGGAATATGATTGTCATTTACCTCCCAGAAGTTCAGTGTCCCCATGAGAAAGAAAATCTTTTTGGATTTCTCGATGCTCTTTTTCTTCTGGATACTCAATTTGTAACCCCTTGGGTTTTTAATGTGCCTGCAGTAAAAGGAGCTGAGGACCTTAAGCACATCCCAATTTTACGGTTATGGACTCCATACTGAGTAGGCAAAATGTTTCCTTTTGTGCAGGACTTGGTGATTTTAGTACCTGGAGAAAAACTAAATCAACTCAGGAAAAACAAAAGCCCAAGGGAAACTGAAATGCATTAAAGATTATATTTTTCAAAACTTAGAATTTCTTCCTTAACTGACAATAAATAAGACTTTTTTTTTTCCAGTTTTAGACATTTTGTCTCCCAACTCTTTTAAATTTCTATGGACATCGTAGGCTTGTTGAAATCTCACAGGACTGATGCTTGCCACAGACTTTGAAATGTTGCCAAACTAACTCTGAGATCTGGTTTATTTTACAGAAGAGGTAGTGTTTCTGTGTAATTACCAATTTGTAAACTCAGAAAAGAGTAACAGAGCTCACTATTGCCATACAGTTAGAATTTTCTCCCTGTACTCCATATATTTTTAAAAATTTAGTCTTCCATTCATGTCATTAAAAAAAAGGTGCATCATATTTTGCCTCCTCCCTTTTAAAAACTAGAATGGGAAATCTTAATAAAGTGTGTGTGTGTGTGTGTGTGTGTGTGTGTGTGTTACAGCACTAAAGATGTAATGATGGGAAGTCATTCTCATGTTATTTTGTTGCCCAAACTATAGTTTGAAATAGAATTTTAGCTCCACAGACATTGTAAAAGTTTTCTTCTCTTGCCTTTTCATATTATATTTCCTTAGAGTCTAGACAGTTGCTGGTGGCTGCATCATATTTTTTTGGTTGTTATTTTCTTATGCTAGTTGAACTAGTAATATCGTTCTTATGTCCTTAATGTAGGGAACAAAGGTCTGAAGTTGTGATTCCTCTGTAATTTACCATCCCCCCAAGTTTACAGGCTTAAAATGTCCATGTCATATAAAAGGATTTACTTGGGCTTGGTATTTTTTCTTGATTTTAGAATGGCAGTTCATCATATTACTTATTTATTTTTGGTCTAGAGCTACAAAGTGACAATTTTAACATCTCATTTTCAGTTGTCATACATTAGTGAAATGCTAATGGCTTCCCCATCTCTGGTGTCATTAGTTGACATCATCTGAAATTAGGTAGGATAATTTATATTTAATATATTTCCAATTTGTTTAAAATCTTTAATTTTCTTTTCTATTTAAAATCCTCCCTTTATATTCCAAATGATTTTTAACTGTGCATGGAAGTTTAGAAACAGGACTATAAAGGGAGATAAAACTATATTTGTGGTTCTTTCCCCCAATTAGTTTATTTTCAATGACTTTTTTTCAAGATTAGTCAAGAATTTAGATCTCTTCCAATAAATGATGTTTTATATACAGTTGATGAAATTTCAAAATGGCTGTCCATTTCAGAGATTTGAAGTAAAAATTTTTCATTTGCTATTTCTGCAAAAGACAATACTAACAAGTCACCTCCATATTGGTATCAATATACTTTTTAAAAATGATGGTATTAGTTTCTCCTTAATGTTTTATCATTTTAATTTTGACATTTATCCTTTGCACCTTCTCAGTTAAGTATTTGATTAAAAGAAAATCAACTAACAAAGCCAAAAGTAGGGATTTGTGACCCAAAACTAATCTCCTTGTTACCTAGCATTTTCAGTAATGAACATTTTGAAGCTCTGCTTACAAATCTCCTTAGCCATATCTTTAATCAGTGCACTTTAAGCAACATATTCACCAAGCTGTTGTGATATTCTTGTCAATAGTCACTGATCTATGCAGGAAAGCCTCCTTGCAAAGGTGATAATTGAACTAAATAGAAGAATGAGATTTTGAGGCTGGAGTTTATGGGGTGGGAGTGCATCTGGTGTGATCACCAAGAGGCCAGCATAGCTAGAAACAGAATGAAAATGGAGCAGAGTTTTAGGAGATGACATCAGAGAGCTGGGGGCAGGATTAGGAGATCATATAGGGCTTTACGTGACTTGGTAGAATGTTGGTATTTTATTCTGTGCACAATGAAAAGTCACTGGAGATTTCTTTTATTCTGTTATTTACTTATGTATTGATGTGGAGTGACATGATCTGACTTATGATTAAAGAGTTTAATTTAGGAACCATGTGAAAATATACTGTAGGACATCAAGGGTGGTAGTGTAGTAGCCTCCGGGAACCCTGCCCCTCTGCCTGAATGTTAAACCAAAGTGCCTTTGTTCAGGGAAACATCCAGACCCTGTCCACCTATGGATGGCTGCAAGAAAGAAGAAATTAACACATCCCCTCCCTGAGGCTGGCCATTCCAGGTTCTATTTGCAAAACTTACCGCCTTTTTACTTTACTTCCTTATCTCCTTCCCCTCTCTGTGTTATAAAAGAAACTGGCATCCAGACCCCAATAAGATGTTTATTTTGGGACTTTAGTCTGTCATCTTCTCATTCTGCCGGCTTTCCAAATGAAGTCTTATTCTATTTATTGGCCTGTCATGAGGCCAGCAGAGCGAGCTTGGACTTGACAACAGTAGCAATGAGGAAGTTTCAATAGTCAGGTAAGGGATGATGGTTTTTTGCACTAAGATAGTAGCAGTGGAGTGGTAAGGAGTAGTCATATTCTGATTCAACAATAAGGACCAATGGGATAAACAAAAGTATTAAACTTAACAAACAAATTTAATTAAAAATCTATAGATTTTCTACCAGAAAGCAAATCAAAACAGTTAAAAATGAATGAAGAAAGAAGTACCAAAAGGAATAAACTAGGATTCAGACAAAATTGAATTTAAGTTATAGAACCTTATTAAGGATCAATAAATAATAAGATTTGAAGATGAAGAGTGAAATATACCATAAAGCTAAACTACCATTAACTTTTATGTGCCAAGAGCTGTTAGAAGGATGAAGAGGTTGGAGAAAGTTCAGTAAACTTCTCTTCGTACGTGCTGTTTTTTCCATCCCAGTAGAATACACCAACTGCTCAACCAAAAACCTAGGAGTCCCCATCACTTATTTCCTCACCTCCCACTTCCATTTCTTTATTAAGGCCTGTTGGTTCAACCATCAAATTGAATCTTAAAATGTCCACTTTATTCTATTTCCATCTCTAATAAGCTAGTTCAAGCCAATATCATCTTTCATCTGGACTTCTACATTTCCTCCAAACTCGTCTGTTTTTCTCGTATCCATTTTTGAACACCCATTATATGTTAGCTTCATAATAGCTTGACTAATCTTTTGAAAGCATTAATCATCCTATGTCAGATCTCTTGCTTCAAATCGCAATGACTTCCTGTCTCGCTTAGAATAAAATCCATAAATCTTACAAACCTATAATTTTCCACATGGTCTAGTTCTCTCTATATCTTTAATCATATATATTGGCAGACTCCCCTGCATGGAAGTAAAGAAAGAAAAAAAAACATTTTGAAAAGTGAAAAGTATGAATCCTCAAGAAAAAAGAGCATAGCTAATGGAATATTAGCAGTCAGGTGAGTTCAAGAAAGTTTTGGTAGATGAAGGATTTGCATTTGTTTCTATTGCATTATTTGGATTTGCATATAATTTACATTATATTTGTCATATCTGTATTTATAACTGATTTAACTGAGCAGAGAAAGCTTCAGTCACAAAGGCTGTGGGGTTAAACACTGATAGACTGATAGACATCAGTCATGTTCCTCCCCTACCCCTGCTCAGAATTTTAGCATTTGGAGGCACAGTAGAAGACAGGGGTAAGGAAGAGGCTGAATAATGGAGTATTGATAGGAATTCATATCTATCTCTCCGTCTATATGTATATAGATATAGATAGATATAGATGTAGATAGATATAGATAGTAGGGCACCAAACAAGGAGTTCAGGACAGCTAGTGCTCAAGAAAACCAAACTCCTCGATGGGTTTCAGCAAAGCATTTTTAAAGGCAAGGTGAGGGAGGGGCATCTCAGGGTATGTGATCTGCTCGTGCGCAATTCTCTGATAGTTGATGGTGGGGTAACAGGGCTATGTCACAGGGGTTAACATTATCCATCCTCAGGCTCCAGTAGGCCCGGGGGCTATGTGCTCATGGTCATCAAATAGTTAACATCTTCCATTTGGTGAAGGTTTTCACATCTCTAAAACAACTCAGGAAATGTGCAGCAGGTACTGTTTTCCAGGTACTTCAGAGAGAAGCTACAGCAGAAGTTATGGGGTCTGTGGCAGGAAGGCCCTGTAGGGTCCTGCTTGGTTACAAAGGCTCTTATCAAATTCAAACAAAAAACTTTTTCGCGTGTGTAGCTGGACTAAATAATAAGTAGGAGAGTGGAAGGTGCTCGGAAGAAGAGAGAAATATAGGACTAGCAGGAGAATGTGGTTGAAGGATAGAAAATAGTTCAAAGAATCTGAAGAAAATGTCTGGAAGTGATATGACAAAGTTATACATTAGTTAATATTCAAAATATAAATAACTTCTTCAAATTAATAATAAAAAGGCCAACACTGCAGTGGAGAAAAAAGTAGGTAAAAAGTATGCATAGATAATATACCAGGGCTTCCCTGGTGGTGCAGTGGTTGAGAATCCTCCTGCCAATGCAGGGGACACGGGTTCAAGCCCTGGTCCTGGAAGATCCCACATGCCGCAGAGCAGCTAAGCCCGTGCGCCACAACTACTGAGCCTGCGCTCTAGAGCCCGCGAGCCACAACTACTGAGCCCGTGAGCCACAACTACTGAGCCCGCGAAACACAACTACTGAAGCCTGCACGCCTAGAGCCCGTGCTCTGCAACAAGAGAAGCCACCGCAATGAGAAGCCCGCACACCACAACGAAGAGTAGCCCCCGCTCTCCGCAACTACAGAAAGTCCGCTCACAGCAACGAAGACCCAAGGCAGCCAAAAATAAAATTAATTAATTAATTAATAATAATTTTTAAAAAAGATAATATACCAAAATGGCACAGAAGCAGCCAATAAAACAAACTGTATGTTCAACCTATTAGTAATAAAACTGTGAATGAAATAACATGACTGCCTCTTGGCTCAGAGAAAATTAAATTACTTATAATGCGTATTTTAGTGTGATTGGGAAAATGGCTAATGCCAATATTCATTGGTGCCATCTCCCCAGAAGCAGTTTGGCAGCATGTGTCAACATTGAAATGGGCTTATACTTGACCTAAGTGTTCCACTTATTATTAAGAAAGATCAGGATAAGCTCTTAAAGTGCACTGAAACATTTTCATTGTAGCATAGTTCGTAATATGAAAAAAATAAAGTGTTCATTATAATGGACTTGATTATGACTATACAGTAAAATAAAGTGTAGTCTTAAATATGATAATGAATGAGAAAATACCTATAATAGAACAATGTTAAGAAAGTAAGATACCAAAAAACAATGTCCTTATATCGGCAAGATTATTAATGTAGATATTTGTATGCATAGAGAAACCTCACAGTTATATACAATAATTTAATGGGAGTCACTCAAGGTGGTGAGATTGTGAGTGATTTATCTTTCTTCTTTTTTTGTTGGCATATCTTTTTATATTTTTCTCCTGTGAATACCTGCTACTTTTAAAATTAAAAAAAAGTTCAATTCATAATAATCGTGTGAGAGCATCCTGTATAGTCTCACTGACATTTGAAAACTGCCCTCAGGTTTTATTTCTTTGGGGGATAATTTGCAACAGGCATTAGAATTCCATTTGTAAAAGTGTCTTGTCTGTACTTGTTATCGTCTGTAACCTTCTTTATAAAATATCTGGATCACTGATTAGCTGAGAAACTCTTAGAATAGGACACTGTCACATTTTAAGTTATAATGTAACCATGTGTAACTTCTCTGTCACTAAATAAGAAGGCTAGTGTTTCAGCCTTGATTTTTGTAAGGTTTTTCTGGCTCAGCTCAGGAATATCTCTGTTTCTCCACCAGGATAAATTAGTTACACTATTGAGGTTCAAGTATTTGTAGTTCATCAAATCTTGAATTGGCTTCATATCAAAAAATAGTAAATAGAAAAAGAACAGCTAGTTTGAGGGACTGGGAAACATCTTTAATTGAAAAACCTTGTTCTTTGCCCGCGCTTGGTGAATCACTTAGTGCGCTCATCCCATCCCCCTTCACTAAGAATTAGGACTGTATATTTAGCACAGTCACTAGAATCAGACTCACGCTGATCGGTTCTTGTCTCTGTGGGTTTTCTACAATTAACTGCAATCAACCCACACTGTTAAGGATGGCGTTGCTGCTCTTCTTAGAATCTATGTTGGAAATGTACGGAAATATATAAATCATTTTATTTAATCCCTCATTTTACTCAGAAGAAAACAGATCCAGATGAGGTATAAGAATCCTCCTCTTTATAGCTGAACAATCCCCACAGCACTGACCCTGCCCTAGTGTTAAAACCTCTTCCTGTGAGGCTGCCAACAATCTCTTTCTTCCCAATTTAGGACAGGGAACGTTGGATTCAAAGGGAGACATTCGGAAGGTTGTTCTACCAGTAAAACTAAAATGATATGATTTGTATTGTTCTTTCTTTCCTTTTTAATTTTTTTTTAACTTCAATATACTCTTTTTGCTATTCTGTAGAATCAGAAGCATGTCTGTGCCCTAAGGCTGAATCCACCAGACTGAGAAAGGCTCAGAGAAACTATTTCCTCTTCCCTCTCTGTTCTTTTCAAAAGCTTGAAAATACTGCATTCATTTTGTTATGATTATTTACCTGAATTTATTTTTACGACATATTTTAACAAAACAATCCTCGGGTACTTAAATTTATAGGATTGATATAACAGGTATTATATAAAGTACATTAGAATATCATTTTAAATATTCAAAATCTAAAGATTAATTATTGAGTTTTAATAAAAACTTTTTCAGGTTTTGGGGAAACTTACTAATTTGGGGAGCTTCCTATTAGGAAAAAAATCATTCAAAATTACTAATACATAATGAGGTTTAAAAGTGAATATTTAGAAAAGAAATCATTTCATATTGATAATTTTAAAACAGCAGACAAATACAACTGTTCATAAAATTTTAAAATACCAACATTGTAAATACTTTTGTTCCTATAATTTGTTACTATAACTCTCTCATTATCAATTTTTTATGACAATGATTTCTCATAAAATTTTCTATATAGGGAAAAGATAATTTGGCCATTCCCCTAGAATGTTTGTTTACTATTTTTTCAATTGTTGGTATTAAAAAAAAATATTTTCCTCTATCTTTCCAACTTGTTATTAGTAAGGTCATACAAACTTGTAAATTTTTAGGATAATTATCAACTTTGCGAACACCCCTACCAAGTTCCTTTTATAGATACATGCTGAAAGATTTCAGAGCATTTAAAATTTTATGACGTGGTGATTAATCTTAAATACTCTTTAAATTTTTAACTTTTTGTTGCCTTGTAGTATCAATATAAGCTTCATATGTTCTTTTGTTGTTGTCAGTATATTTTGTCAAAAGAGGAGAAAGTACATTTGAATGAAGATGTTCATATGATTTATTCCTTGGATTATCAAGAAATCCTAGAGCCTATTATTCTATTTGCTGTTTATCTCTTTCTCTTAACGAAGTATTGCTTTTAGTATGATCTAAAACAGGGTGCAAATTGGTCATGCCCATTCCTTTGCATTTTGCCTTTGTGTGCTTTTCCCTATAACTATGGCGTTGAATAGTTGTGACAGAGAGAGAGTATGGTCTGGAAAGCCTAAAATATTTACTGCTTGACCCTCTACAGAAAAAAAGGTACGTCAGTCCCTGATGTAAGAGAATTTTTGTTACAGTTTATTTCTCGATGTCAGAATAGTTTCTATTAATTTTACTGCTCATCTGTTTCTTTGTTTCTTGTTCCATTAATTTGCATCTGAACTTTCAGTGCTTTCAGAGATAACTTTTAGTCTGACAAAAAACATAATCTTTATATAGGGCCTAATCAAGAGTTTGTGAAGTTTTCAAATTTTTAAATTGAAGCATATTTTTCGATTGCAGTTACATGGCATATAAGTGCTTAATAAAATATTCCATTTCCTTCAGTATAACAATGTATTTTGAGTTTATAATTGCATATGCTACATTATCAAATGAGGCATTGAACTAAATACTTTACTTACAAATTTACACATCTGGGGTTTTTTTTTTTTGCGGTACGCGGGCCTCTCACTGTTGTGGCCTCTCCCGTTGCAGAGCACAGGCTCCGGACGCGCAGGCTCAGCGGCCATGGCTCACGGGCCCAGCCGCTCCGCGGCATGTGGGATCTTCCCGGACCGGGTCACGAACCCGTGTCCCCTGCATGGGCAGGCGGACCCTCAACCACTGCGCCACTAGGGAAGCCCACACATCTGGTTTTTGAAAGCATTCTCCACAGACTAACTTATGACTCTGTACATTACAAAATTTTTTCTTTATAAAACACATGCTGATGGTGCCAGGTCCCACAAGATGTATTCACTAATCTCGTACAGCCTCTGGTTCTGTAATTCATGCCATCATGCTGTGCATGTTGGCACAAAGGATGGAAGGAACAGTCCCAGTTTCACCAGGCATGAGGGGAAGTGTGGTGGAAACAGGAATAAGACGATGGTTGTAGCCAACTGCTTAAAATATATTCCTTTTGCAAATTTTTAAAAAACACCTGGTATGAGAATATATCACAAGAGGCTCTTGGAGGGTCTTTAACAGACCATGTAAGTGAGACTCTTATGCTGTATATTCTTCCATCTTTGCATCCATCTTTGCCTATCAGCATGCAGAAGAAGGGTAAAGCAATTTTGAAAGCCAATCAGAAAATATAAAGCAAACAATTTTATCATGACATTGAAACAGAAATAAATGGAATTAAGATACATGCAAGGGCTTCCCTGGTGGCGCAGTGGTTGGGAGTCCGCCTGCCGATGCAGGGGACGCAGGTTCATGCCCTGGTCCAGGAGGATCCCACGTGCCGCGGAGCGGCTGGGCCCTTGAGCCATGACTGCTGGGGCTGTGCGTCCGGAGCTAGTGCTCCACGACGGGAGAGGCCACGACAGTGAGAGGCCCGCATACAGCAAAAAAAAAAAAAGATACATGCAAACTTACACCCCAAAGCATTGCCCCATCACTGAAATAGCCGTCATGTCACATTCCTCCCCGGGTCTTATCCCCTCATCATCTCAGAACTATTTTGGTGCTTGGGATTTTTCTTGTCCTTAGCTTTTAGCTCAACCTCCCCTCTGACTTCTCCACTGTGCTTGGTAAACCTAGATGGTCCAGAACTTTTGATTCTCATCCCCACTGTCCCTTTCACTAGTTCATGTTTACGTAACCATACTTTTGAAATTTTCCAGCCTATGCATATTCTCTAAGGTTCTGGCAAAGGTGGGGTGAGAAATACCCTTGCATTGGTCAGTTGTAATTATTTCTGCCAAGGAATCTAAATATCTCATTTTGGTTTTTTCAGTCATTTTACAATAAGGTCGATGAATTGAAACTGTGTGAAGTTCAAGCCTCAGTTTCCTAATCGGTTCCTTAAAGAAGAGAGCTATTATGTTCCCTGTGGCCCTTTTGCCTTGAATTGAGTGACTTAAGGACCTGAATGGGGGCTCCTAACATTTCTGCCTGTCCAAGGCCCATTATACGGGGCAGGGCTGAGGCAAGCAAGATGAAGAGACCCTAGCCATGGGGAAGGAGATGAGTACGATGTTTTAATTATTTATTTTTTTTTGCCTGCTTAAAATGTACATCAGTTCTTATTAATCACAGTGGGGAAAAGAGCAGCAACATTCTGATGATAAGATGTGTGAAGAATTTGAAAAAAATCATGTCCAGGAAACCATTAATATGCCCCAAAGGCAAAACATGCCTCACCTGACAACAGAAGCCATAAAAACGGTGATCTTTCCTTAGATATCAGAGGCCCAAATGAGGCAGATTTCCTAAGTCCATTAGAAAATTTTGCTTGTATATATTGAAACAGGTATACCCAACAACTTTCTGGAACAATCATATTATCTGTGAGCATTTATATATGGTTTAGCTTTGTTTAAAGGTGCTCATAAAAGATTTAAGATACATGATTAACAACCTGCTAACCTAAGAATTCCTAATTTTGCCATTCTTTATTCAGGACCTTCCCCCCCCCCCCATTCCTTTTTAACCATTTCAAAAGGGCATTTATAAGAGCATAGAGGCTGAAGATGTTCAGTAGGTTTATTTTTCATACCTTTAGTACAATTTTTTTCTCTGTGGATTCTTTAGAATTTCTGAATTTATAGATAGTCATCTTCACAGCACCTTTTAAAAGGAAATGCAAGCACCTATGCTTATTGTAAGTGACAGGGTTCTGGAATGATCGTTGATCTGTGTTGATGGTTAAGATTATATTCATTGGAATATGAAATTACTTCTGGTGAATTTCTTGGAGGTGAATCAACAGAGCACAGAATTTTTCACCTCTTCATATTGGTTTCAACGAAGGCAGTATCAAGGTGTAGAATAAGACTTCATGGGCAGCCAATGCTATTTTAGATCGGAGTAAACCAATAACAGGTAATAAAGACAAATATAACTGGTCTTATGAGCATTTTTCTGCTCTAGGCAGTATAAATCCCAAAGAACCAATACCATTCCAAGGGTTAGAATCATCATGATATAGTAGAAAGAGCATATACTTTGGAATTACATATGTATCTGTCACTAGCTGTGTGCCTTGGGAGTACTTTCTTAACCTCTCATGGCTTTTAAGAGCAAGGCTTCAGATTTGTGTGCAAGCTTTACCATTCGTAGGCTATATGACCTTCAGTTAGTGACTATGATGGTTAATCTTATGTGTCAACTTGAGTGGACCACAGGATGCCCAGATATTTGGACAAATATATTATTTTGAGTGTTTCTGCAAGGTTTTTGTTTGTTTGTTTGTTTTGGATGAGATTAACATTTAAATTGTTAGACTGAGTAAAGCAGATTGCCCTCCCTAATAAAGGCCTGGATAGAACAAAAAGTCTGAACCTCCCCAAGTAAGAGAAAATTCTTCTTGCCTGGCGACCTTTGAGCTGGGGCGTCAGTTTTTCCTGCGTCTCGAGTCCTCTGGCCTTTGCACTGGAGTTATTCCTATTGCTTCTGTCTCTATGGAGAACTCTTGACTGATACATTAACTTAAGTGAATTTCCTCACGTTTAAAGAGAAGATGATAGGAATACTATTTTAGAGGGTTATTTTATAGGTAAAACAAAATAAAAGAGTTCTGTATAAAATCCTAGCATTTGGTGTTCAGTCAATAAATGCTATTTTTTTTTTCCTCTTCTGGAAAGTAGAGGATAATAACTTCTATATAGGTTTGTAATAAAGACGAAAAATTATGTATTTGTAATGCATAAAGCAATGCCTTGTGCATTGTATGTGATCAAACACTATAGTCCCTGCTAAACAAAATCTTTATTAATTAATTTCATTTTCCCTTGCCCCAAAGTGGCTGTGAATGTGTTGAATAAGGAGATGTCATATTCATTTCTTAATTCTCCATGCCTAGTACAGTACCTGAACCTAAGGCAGCAAAGGCTGAATAAACTAACAGTCTCAGCTGTAGTATTAAAATCACCACATAACAGAAAAGTGACATTGAAAAAGTTAACTTCAAGATACAAAAATGTGGTGAATAAACTATAACAAATCTTAATCATACCCAAAGCTTCAAAACATTAAGTGAAAAGTAAATATTAGTATAGATATGACTACCCAACTGTTTGCTTTGGCATTAATTGAAATGAATAACCTGCTCAGAGGCAGTTTTGAGGGTTGAAACAATGTATCACTTAGTTATATATTTTAAAAATAGCTAAAACTCTTCATCCCTCCTGTCTACATCGGTGATAAACTGTATGAATTATCAATGTCATTTTGAAGGGAAGGCTTTGTTATTAACAGTGGGAGGCAAATCTACCAGGAATCTTTTTGCAGAGTGTCACACATACGGAAATGTAAGTGAAGGGGCAGAGTACCTGTTTCTAGTTTTTCCTGATACTTTTATAGAATCAACTATTATGATACTGTCATGTTATCTCTGTGTTATGAGCTTTCCAAATAAAATCAATTCTTATTTCATTTGTTTTTTCTTAAATTGCCACATTGATAGGAAGAGGCTTTGCAATCTCATTTCCTGCTTTGAAATTTTATTCTTGCATTTATATGCCTTTGCAATAAAATTTCATTAATTTATAATCTAACACATGATGGTTTCTTCTGGCGTTTAGTAAAATGGCATTAAGGGTAACTGCTATTTTTTCTAAAATTAGGATGTTACATTGAGTGGACATACAGTGGGCACATTTTACATTTTGAAAAGTATGCTTTGCTGGAGCAGAATGATTGTGACCATTGTAATGGAAATGCTACCCTAATGGCTCGTTAACCTGGAAAGAGGGAATGGATGAAAACAATCTTTGCGTGCGTGGTGAAGTGACAGGAAGAGGCAAAAAACTATATGTAGGAGAGAAAAAGGAAGGTATGCTTCCTTACATGAAAATTCTTCCATCCGAAAGATAACTGTTTAATCAATCAGGAACTTGACAGAAGGATTCCTTCTATCAGAGAAGATACTCTTTTGTTGTAATTGATGGATCTAGTGGACTTTTTCTTCCCCATCTTTTGTCTTGTCTTGTCAGATTGTTTCTATATTTTTTTGATTTTCTGTGCCAAGTTCTTTTAGTGTTATTGATCAATATTTTATGATGTGTGTGTTATTGCTCAGAGGAAGAGGAAGAAAAAATCCTCTGCCCAGATATCAGAAAGACATTGTTTTCTTCTCAAATTTAAAAACATCACTTATACAACTTTAATTCACCTGAAATTATTTTAGTATATGATGTGAAATACAGGTCTAGCTTTTTCATCTGTATGTATCAAAGGGTCGCAGAAACATTTATTGAATAATCCATTAAGTCTTCATGGATTTGGAATGCCACCTTGTCATACCAAGCTCCCCAGTGTCAGTCCAAGGAGTGGAGAAGGAATCACCAACCTTTTGCAGAAGGAAACAAAATAGAGATCTTAAATCTCCTGGTAGCTTAACCTTTATTGAGAATTCTATTTTTGTGGGTGGACCTACCACCTGACACGTTATACAACCTTACTTGGCATCCGAATAGTATAAGTGATCCCTTTCCCTGACAAAAAATATATATAGCATCCCACTTGAACAAAATTGCTAATATAGTTTTAGGCTTATCTTCTACTGTTATCTTGGACCTCCCATGTGTTCTCTTACCTGACCCCCATTCAACTCTAGATTATTTGGCGTGGTTGCCAAGAGGCATTTGCTTTTAGTAGCTGGTAATTTTCATCTGCTTTTGCTAAATCTTACTCATATCCTAGATGACTTAAGCCTATCTATCAACATAGTTGTAGGATTTTTACTTCAAAAGCTGTTTAGAATTTTCTGGGCACAGAGATGTCTATGCCACACACAAAGTGTCTGAAAATATTAGTCACTCAGTGCCCTACTAAAACAGAGTAAAGAAAGACACTGAGGAAAAAACTTGTTTTCCAACCAGGAAGGTATTTTTTTATACACTTTGAGCTACTTGAACCACAATCACTCCCTAGGGAAACAAGGCAAAGAGTATTATTATTGTGTTAAATTAACAGGCAATTTTAAATATGAAAATTTTATCAAATATATTGTAGAAGTGTACTGTCGACTGAAAAAACACGCACAACTTGAGAGTTTTGAGTTAAGTTTTATTCGGGGCAAAATGAGCACTATAGCCTGGGAGGCAGCCTCTCTGATGGCCCTGAGGAACTGCTCCAAACAGATAAGAGGGGAGGTCAGTATAGATGTGATTTTGGTGGAGGGAGGCTACGTGCCATCAAGCACACAGTCTGGAGCGAGGTGACTGCTGGTCACGAGGAGCAGACGTCACCGTTAATGATTTTAGGGCTTTTCTAGATGTGAGGAGATGCAAGAATTTGGGCTCATAAAATCTTCTCCTGAAAATATCTAATTATCTGAAGGCCTGTTCTGCTAGTTTTTCCCAGAGCACAGGGTGCCTCATTCCTGACCTCCACCCTCAACTCCTTTCCAGGTGTGTTGAAGGTCAGCGACTGGAGTGGTTAGTGACCTAATCCTTGTAGAGGCAGATGGCAAGTGACAATTTTTAGTTGGCAGTACCTTTTAGGGTAACCCTAGAGATATTTCTTTTAAAGCACGTTATGTTTATTATCTTAAAATGCATTATTCCTTCACTATTCTTTGTTGGAAGAGATCTATGGAACCTAGAATGATTCTATTGCATTAAATACTTAGTTTTTGTTTTGTTTTCCATTAGCAGGTCAATTTATATAGTGTAGAATATGAGAGAGAAATCTGATGGAGATTCATCAACACATAGCCTTTAGTGGTTAACACGGATACTCAATATTAAATATATTAGTCATCTGAATAAATAGTAGTCAGTAGGTTGATAGAACATTATAGAACACCGGCCATGTTGATAGGTTTCTACCCCATCTTATTAAGTGTAGGTATTTCTTTCCACTGGCAGCTTTCCTCCTCCAAATCAATTCATATACCCAATCCCAACACAAATGATTTTGAAAATGGAATAAATCCAGGAGATCATTTATATTCTAGCTGAGACAAAGCTGTAATACAAGTTTTTTAAGAATATTTTTAACCTTCTCATTTGTTTGTTTTGCTTTAGGTACAGTTATGATATTCAGAAATGAAGTTCATTATCTTGGTTAGAAATCCCTGCAGAGATGTTATGCACTGCTCTTTATTAGAATCTATTTAGTGCATAACTACAGTTATATACTAATGGTTGTATAAGCATCTACAAGGCCTTTTCAAAAAATTTTTCAAAAAATTTTCAGTGTGGTTCCTTCCACTTATTGGAAATATCTTGTTTACTCTTATTTATCCACTACCTAGCTTGACTTTTTTCTCCTGGATCTGAGCACCCTATAGGTCTGTATTGGAAGAAAGGGAAAGCAGTTCCTTCCTCTTTCTGTTTCAGCTGGGCTCAAAGCCAGTAGTACGTAGCAGTCTGTAATTATCTCCCTTCCCTGCTTATGCTGGCAAAGAGAAGGAAAAATTTTTAATATACTCTACCAAAAGAGTGTGGAATCAGAAAATAGCCAATATTATGAATACAGAATAAATTCATTCTTTTTCCTACTCAGGGCAATTTCTAGGACTTCCCTTTTTTGGATGTAGACTTCTGTGTATGTTAAGTAATATTCCCCAGAAGCCTGGAGGAGACACGTGTGCTCCTATGTAAGCAACAAAAAGGCTAACATTCCGGATGGACCTTTTAATAGACTTGTGTATTGGGTAAATATAAATGAGATCATTGGTTAAATGAGTTTGGAAGAGTAATGAAACAGGAAGAGTGTAGAGGGAAATTATAGGGTCATTGAACTTAAGTGAATTTAACTGTATGCCCATGGAAAGAAAAAGAGAAGAAAATATAGCTATTTAAGCAGACCACTTGACTTTCCACTCCACTCTGTAAGAGCGTACCCCAAGCAGTAAATGCAAGGAAATCTGAAAAACTTGTTGCCAGTATGCCGAAAGCTATGGAATAAATGTGCAAATGACTTTAAAGTTTCCCAGGCCACAGAAAAGAAAAGCAAGTTTATTGCCTACACAGCCAAGGAATAGGAGAGTGATGTTTTCCATGGCTTTCTTGGGATAGACAATGAAAGATTATTTGCGGGCCATAGAAAGTCACTAAGAAAGAATTAAAACAATTAATAATGAATTGATGGATTTATATGTGTGTACACAAAGCCAATGTATACAGTATTTTATATATTTATATTTTATGTGTGGTTTAGTGAAACTTTCAAGAATGATTTGGATATACAGAATTTATACTTAGGCACAGCCATTAGAATCTGTCCTGAATGTAAGATACTATTTTACTGTATAAACATATTCTTGATGTTGTCTATTCATTTGGCTTCTACTGCATGGTACTGTCAGAGAATAATTAAGGAGGAACCGGAAACTAGCATTTACTGGGTTTCTAATGTGTGTCTAAGGAGTTTTACATAGTTACCTCATTCAGTGTCAGCTAACTCTGTGTGGAGTAGGGATAAGAATACTTCATTGAGAAACCGATGTTTGATCTCTTTCCAGAGATTCAAGTAGGAATTATCCAGATGGATGAAGGAGGTAAGTTTTGTGTTCAAACGTCAGTTATAAAATACAGAGGAAAATAGTGCATCTAAATTTGTTGTTGTTATGTACTGATGCTTTTTTTTCTTCACAGCACATTTGTATATATTTTAAATTAATTATTATCTCAGTTATTGTCATCTGTCTCATATATCCTCAGCATGTAGACTGTTGCCTGTCACATTATAGGTATCCAATTAAAATTAATTAAATGGGGGCTTCCCTGGTGGTGCAGTGGTTGAGAATCTGCCTGCCAATGCAGGGGACACGGGTTCGAGCCCTGGTCTGGGAAGATCCCACATGCCGCGGAGCAACTGGGCCCGTGAGCCACAACTACTGAGCCTGCGCGTCTGGAGCCTGTGCTCCGCAACGGGAGAGGCCGCGGTAGTGAGAGTGGCCCCTGCTCGCCGCAACTAGAGAAAGCACTCACACAGAAATGAAGACCCAACACAGCCAAAAATAAATAAAATAAAATAAAATAAAATAAGTAAATGAACAAATGAAATAGAAAAGCTTCTCCTCATTAGACTTCTTAAGTAAGCTTAAATTTAGAAATCCTCTCATTATTTTTCTTCGTTTAACTAAACACTGAGAAGATTGCCTTTCCATCATATTCTGTATTTTTCCCCATGACTTTTATGGCTCTTTGAATCAGGACCGTGACTTTTACAATCTAAAGAGAGAAAGGACTCAGATCTTTCTCTCATTGCTATGACTCTACTGAAAGTGGGATATACAATCCTGAGTCAAGACAACAAAGGCAAAGCTATTAAGAAAAAGAAAGAAATATGAGTTGAAAACAGATTTCCAGGCAGGGTGTAAAATAGGGAGATCATAGTCAAGGGGAAGCAGATAAGGTCAGACGCACCAAATATGGGCCCCCGGTTGTCAAGCTGCGGTTAAGGTGGAAATTATTAGAGTTATAGGGATTCAAGCTTTAGACTAGGAAGGTAAAGGCTGTACTCAGAGTAGAGCAGGGGATTCAGAACCTGGTTGTCACAGGTGGCATTTCTTTTCCTCTTGACCTTGGGTCGCAGCTTGTCTACTCTCAGATATTCTCGTATCACTTTCCTGGATATCTTACCATCCTGCCATTTACTTCTCACACCATGACTTTTCTCCCGGAAGTAGTCTCTCAGGGACCCAGGGATTGGAAGCTCCTCATTGCTTGCCACTCTTCCAGGCTACACCTGGCTCCTTAACTTTGCCTTTCACTAAAATCTCTCCTAACTTATACAGCCCTCCCTGGGGAAATGGGAGACTAAGCAACAGTTTCGTTCTCTCCCTGACATAGACATACAGTATTTAATAATCCCATTCAGATCCAAAACACACATCCTTCCCATTGCAAATCGTTACTATGCTTTCTTTACACATTTTTATCATTTATTCTGGGAATGTTTGTATTTTCCCAGTGCTGACCTATTACGGGGCCTTGGCCGCTGATTCTGGGTGGGAGGCCAGAGACTGAAAAAGTCTCTTCAGCAGGCTCTGTGCTTTCCATATGTGTCGGTGAAGAGCCCATATTGACTACACTCTGGCCTGTGGCCTTTCTTCTTATAGAATTCATAGTGGTCATTTGAAATATGGTGCATTCAGAAAAATAGCTTTCTTTACTGCAGTTTCTGCCATTGTGTTTTTTAAAAAGCCGCAGCAGTCGTGTCATACAGTGGATATAAGGATTTCTTCAAAAGTTTATCAGTGATCTGAGACCTATAGATAAGAAATTTAACGAAAAGAATAATTGTTCTTTAATTGCAACAAACATTAAGCAAAGTGGGGAAAAAAAACCCAACACTATTATTCTTTCAAATGCTCAGTTGAAGAAGTCCCTCAGTTGAATTTCAGAATATCAGCCAGTCCCAGGATAATTTTCTCCAAAGTTTGCGTGTAGTATGTTTTTTCCTCTTTTGAAAGATCGTATCACATTGAGTGGCCTGTCATAAACATATCAAATATGTAGGTCCCCTTTTACCTGTGACCTCCGGCTGTGAGAGGATATTCATCAGGTTCTTTATTCAGTAGTTGAAGAAGTCTAACGGTACCCCCAGCCACTCCTTTTGATTTCTTTGTCCTTTTTAAATGGGCAGGTATTACCCACTCATTCTCTGGGTATTGCATTTAGAATGATTGGTTTTCCCCACTATTATTTTATTTTTTTTATTATTATTTTTTTCTGCGGTACGGGGGCCTCTCACTGTTGTGGCCTCTCCCGTTGCGGAGCACAGGCTCCGGACGCGCAGGCCCAGCGGCCATGGCTCACGGGCCCAGCCGCTCCGCGGCATGTGGGATCTTCCGGGACCTGGGCACGAACCTGCGTCCCCGGCATCGGCAGGCGGACTCTCAACCACTGCGCCACCAGGGAAGCCTTCCCCACTATTATTTTAGACAATTACATTTATCATGAGAAATTAATCCTTGAGAGGTCAGTGACGCATGCTTCTCTCCAGCCCACAGGAACAAAACCTATCAGTCATTTTCCACTTGACACAGAGTGACCTGTGAACCCGTTCTCATTCCCTTGCTGGCTGTAGCAGTGAAACCTGTGTCAGTTCTCGGCCTGCAGCGACCCCTGCTGGCCCAGTCACGAGTCCCAGGGAGTGCTGTGGATGCCATAATGAAGGTGACCACTAGCATACCTGTAAGGAACCTAAATTACCTTCTCCAATGTGATGTGTCTTCCTCTGGGTGTTGGACAGTAAGAACCTCGGTAACATATGTTTGAGTGGTAAAGAAAACTATGAAGAGAGGGGAGATTGTGATTGGAAATTTTCCGTTTTCTCTCCTAAGGGCCCATTTCCTTTTTCTTTAAAACCTCTGAAGGTAGTAGAGGTTGTTTTAGTAACATTTTGCAGTTACAGTCGCTGCCCCTGTATCCCATTCCACTATATTCTGTAATATTCCATGTGACTCCTCTCCCTGGAGACTGTAATGAGAAATGGGAAGGCAGACAATGTTGCCACGGTGGTGCGAAAAGTAGCTGATATTTTTGAACTAGAAAATGCTCGTAATGCTGAGCACAGTCAAGGGTACTGGGAACAGAGAAACGCACAAGACACAAGACACTGTCTTTGAGGTGCTCACAACAAATTAGGAAGTTGCAGTGTGATCTTACCCTCTCAAAATGAAAAATGAATCATGCTCAGGGGAATGAGCTCAATTTGACTCCCGAAATCACCATGGTGGCCGGGATTACGGTCTCCAAATCTGCTGTAGACTTGGAGTAACTAATGAGCCTTCTGAGATCACAGAGAAACCTAGGCAAGCAAAAGACAACACACATCGTCTCTTGGTCAAGATGTAAAATGATTTATATGAGTTACGAAGTGCTTACTTGTGTAACCTGTTTAGATAACTCTAAACACCACATTTCTATTACTTAGATTTTTAACATTGTTCATTCCGTACAATTCATTTGTTAACATGAACTTGACCTTTACTTTTGTGAGATTCTTGAGGACAGTGACATTGTATCTTATTCCTTTTTTTATATCCTAAGGACCTAGTTTAATGCCACCCCAAATAATAGATTTTTAGTAGATAAAATAATTATTAAACATATGGAAGAATGAATACTCTAAGAGCTGTGTTTTGTGGACTTTTTTCCTTTAACACATTCTATTGTTACTGCTAAAGGTCCTGGTGTTACAAATGCACCTGTCAACCTTGGCTTAAGCTTGCATCCAAAAACCTCCTTCTGACTGAACAAGAAAGGCTTGAGATTATGTGGGTTTGACGGTTTTAAAGGTTACTAGTAATATAGTCTGTAGTCCTCTGCTTTTGGTAAAAAGGAGTTAAGAGACAAGAGATTACAGTGAAATGAATGTTAACATTATAGAAATTTTAATTAAAAGCATCTTATAGACAATGCAGTTCAAGATTTCAAACCCACCTTCCACTGCACTCCCCAGATCAGGAGCTAGCAGATATTTTGAAGGTAGACAGGAATATGCCTAAAATCAAATAGGTGAGCATGCAAATTGCGTTTAACAGTGGCTTTCAGGAGACCTGAGTTAGTGTGCACATGCCAAGTGCTCTGAGTGGGAGGGAGCCATACATAGGATTTTCTGCCTCACCAAAGGGACATTGATGGATTCTTCAGACAGAAGCCATTACTCTACCATAAAAATTAGTCAATTTCTAAATAAAGAACGCAAATGGAATAAAAGTGGTGAAATGAAAGTAAACTAGCAATTTTCTCAAATGTATCTATCCCTAATTTTTTTTCATTTGATAAGTCTGTAAATGACTATGAATTACATATTCACTTTTACTTTTCCTTGTTCCAGAAGCAGTTATTTCATCCCAAATTGTATGTACCTGCTCTTGCATAAGGCATTGCTATTTAGCCAGCCTTAGAAAATATTTATTAGAGGAAGCACACGTCCTAAGTGTTCATTATTCATTTAACTGTCTGATTTTCAAGATGAGTTTTAATATTGTGCTTCAGGTACCATAGTGTAGTTTTTACCTTGCTCTTTTTTTTTTAATTCTCTTACAGTAGATTAACATTGTATTCCCTTTCAGCTTGCTTATTTCAGAAAATAAAATGCAGTGTCTTTGCAGTCGTGCAATTAATTTAGATTTCTTTCAAATACAATGTATAGTGCCTGACTACATTCAACTAGGTGTAAAACGGGGTAGGTGAACATAAACATCATGTGAGATGTCATATTGTTGAAAAACTGATTTGGTGTTTAATATTTGTTGTGGTTTTTAAAAATTGTTGTGTATTGTTCTGAGGCATCACTAAGCAATTAAAGCATCGCTATCAGAGTCAAGGTGCCTTGGGTATTGTACAGTTTATAAAATCAGAATAGTTCAATGCAGTAGGATTCTGATTTGCAAGGAAACAACCTGAAAGCTCATCTTCCCAGGCAGGGAGACACACGTTTATTTATTTCCCTGTATTAGGCAAGACAGGATGATTATTTATGGTGAGTGATTACCTGTTAGAAGATTAGAAAATTCTGAGGAAGAGGGCTCTGAGCAACAAGCCATCCCAGTGCGCTGATCACCAGCAGTGGAGGCGTGAGAAAAGCCGTGAGCTTCATCTTGATTTATTAAGGTCCCATTTGAAACCCAAATCAGGGTTGGAAGCTCTCTCCACAGCCTCAGCCCACTATTCCTGAATTAAACTAACGTTTTCAGTGGTTTTATTTTGAATATTGCTATGTCAAACCTTAGTGAATGCTTGTAAGACAAGCATTTTCTGTTTCAACAGAAAAATATCATGCCATCAAGCTTTCTTTTGGTTTGTCTTTAAAACTGTTTACTTTAAATTTAATTCCCAGATGCCTTACTAGAAGGCAATAAAATTTAAAAACAAAGATGTGAACTGAGAGTAGTTTGCTAATACTAAGTACAGGTCTGCTTGGTCTCTACACACTGGGAATCCTCCTGCGCTAAACTGGCTAGTTGTTATTAAGAGAAAACAGGTGACTCTCTTTATCTTTTTTAATTTTATTTTTTAAATTCATTTTTTTGAAGTGTAGTTGGTGTCCAATGTTGTGTTAATTTCTGCTATACAGCAAAGTGGTTCAGTTATACATATATATATATTATTTTTCATATTCTTTTCCATTATGGTTTATCACAGCATATTTAACATAGTTCCCCGTACTATACAGTAGGACCTTGTTGTTTATCCATATGATTCTCTTTAGTGTTAAGATACTGTAATCTGAGAACTCAACTACAAGGAAAAATTTGTTCTTTCATGAGTTTAGAAACAGTTTTGAGCAAGTTTTAAATTTTTAAACACATCTTTACTGAATCTCCTTTTCATGTATTGCAGGGGTCCCCAGACTCTTTCTGTAAAGGGCCAGGTATAAAAACTGTAGGCATTAGGGCTAGGCCATCAGTGTCTCTGCTTTCAATTCTGCTGTTGTAGCATGAGAGAGGCCAAGGAAAAGGCCTAATCAAATAGGTGTGGCTGTGTTCCGAAAGATGTAATTTACAAAATCAGGTGACTGGCTGGATTTGGTCTGGGGGCCACAATCCGCCAACCTCTAATGTACAGCATTGTGTTAAGAGTTATTTAGGAGATAAAGTTATAAAAGACAGGCTATAGAGAACCGCTTTGTTGTGCTTGCTCGAATTTTGTTCAGAGGAATAAAGGTGAAGAAAAAACTAGAAAAAGGGTGCACATAGGCTACGGTTGTGTCAGGAGACCTACATTTTTGAGGGCAAACCAGGTGTCATTTGCATCAGTACACACGTGGCAGTGGTTTTGAAAGCAATGTGCTAGACCAGCGAGAATTCTAGTCTTCTAGCCCGTCTCTCCAAAATATTTTCATGGTTGTTCAAAGGTACCTGTGTCATTTGTTGCATCCGTTCCGGCTCTCATGTACCACCTCTCCTAGTGAAGTAGGAGGACAGGTACCTTTGCTGGCGGGGGTGGGGGGCCCTCCACAGTTTCAGCTGCACAGAATTGCCTTCTTGAGCCATTCATGTTGGGGCTAACGATGGCGACGGAAGTCACTGTCATTTGTCCTATACAAAATATCTACTCTAAGCCTTATCAATCTTGTCCTTACGCTTTCTAATCTTGTGTCACCTGCATAGAAGTGAGCAGAAAGGATTCCAGTGACCTGAAAAGGAGAATTTTCTATTCCTCTGTGCCTAATTAGGGATATAGATGGTCTGTGCCCAAATGGTTACCACTCTTACCTGTAAGCTTTTTCCACTTTATAACACATGCACTTATATGCAAATTCATATGGCACATGGACGTCTCCCACTGGGGAGCACCCTTGGTGCCCAAGTGGTCAGTGTGTGCCCAGAAACAGCTGACCTCTCTGACTCAGGCCTTAGGCTGAGTCTGCTTCATCAGTCCAGAAGGTTTGAATACCTTCTCCCGTAATCTGGTCTTACTGGGGACCACTTCATTCACCAGACAAGTGTTTGTATCTTTGAGCCACGTGAAGGCTTCATTCCCGCCACTGATCAGTGTCTGAACTCAGTATCTAGTTCAGCCTAAATCTATTGTATTAAATACTGCAAAAGAGTATCTGATGGACAATTTAAAATTCTGGGTAATGCAAAGGTAGGGAAAAAAACATTGTTTCACAAAACATGGTAGATGAGAAATATATAATGACCTGGAGACAGAGCACAGGCACTCTGAAGGAATGTAGCATCCTGTAGAATGCATGTGAAATAAAACCACAGTATAGGCTGCTGCTTGGGTGAGGAAATAAGAGAAATGTTTAGGGGTCACATGGCATTAATGATGAGTGGTCAGGTACTGTGTGTCAGATACCTAGCTAAGTGCTTTTACATTGCATCTCTTTTAATTTAATCTTCTTTACAATCCTATGTGGAACAAAATGTTTAATAACTTTAAAGTAATTATAATTAATGCAAAAAATAATTTAATAACATTAGCTACCATCAACTAAATAACTACCATGTGGTGGTTTTCCTTTGCCAAAAAATCATGCATGTCTTCCAAATGTAGCATTATCCCTCCCATTTTATAGTTGAAGAAAGTGAAGATCAAAAGACACCCAAACTAGTGAATGGCAGAGCCAAAACTGAAACGCAGGTGTACTCAGTATACCTCTCGCTCTTTCATGCTTTTTTTTTCTTTTATAAGTTCTTATTTTTGAACTATTTTATTGTATTTTATTTTGAAGTATAGTTGCTGTACAATAGTAAATAATTTACAGGTGTACAACATAGTGATTTACAGTTATTAAAGGTTATACTCCATTTATAGTTATTATAAAATATTGGCTATATTCCCCACATTGTACAATATATCCTCATAGCTTACTTTGTACCTACTAGTTTCTACCACTTACTCCCCTGCCCCTATGTTCCCCTTCCCCACTTCCCTCTCCCCACTGGTAACCACTAGTCTGTCCTCTGTATCTGTGAGTCTGCCTCTTTTTTGTAATATTCACTAGTTTGTTTTCCCCTTGGCCTGGCAATTGTAGGCCAGTCTAGTGACACTGGGAAGGCTCTCACTAATTGTTGTTTGGATGAAAAAAAGACTTCTGACATGATCATTATTCATCAAAAACTGTCCAATGGTTGCCACTAACCACATGGGGCTATTTTTAAGGCTGTTTTCCACCTACGTTACAGTAATTGTCAGTGTGGATTGTAAACTCTTAAAACCTCAAGAGACCCTTTAACAAGTATACATGCCAGGTCTGTATTCAAGTCCCTGAGGCAGTTCAAGCAGAGGCAAAGTTCAAAGACATGTATTGGAAAATACATGCGGTCTAAAATATGTTACTCTACTTGTAATACCAAATTATATGTAAGTTATGAATCTTTTGGAACTAAAGGAGAGCATTAGATAATGGTTAAACCCTTTTATATTTACCTTGCATTTTTCTCAGGTATATCTACCTATCAGCCATACCTCCAGTGTTTGAGAACAAGAATAGCGCCTTTTGATTTTTTCCTCATGATTGGACAGTGCAGATATAGAACCTTCCCATTATCACTGAAAGTTCTGTTGGCCAGTGCTGGTCTAGAGTGTAAAATAACTCCTCCTTTGCATTTATATTTAGTCAGAAGACAGTAAGTGCAATAGAAAGTCATTATAGAAGTACTAATTTTAAGCATAATTTTAAAACACTAGAATACTATTTTGAGTTGCCAGAACACATATTAGGAGTCCTAAGCCTTCCTAGGTAGGATGTTTAGGTTTTATAGAGAACATATGAATTAAGAAATAGAAGTTCAAAAATAATATTTAACAATATCGCTTATATGTGGAATCTAAAAAAAAAAAGATACAAATGAATTTATTTACAAAACAAAAATAGACCCACAGACATAGACAACAAACTCATGGTTACCAAAGGGGAAGGGGGAAGGATAAATTAGGAGGTTGGGATGAACACATACACACTACTGTATATAAAATAGATAATCAACAAAGACCTACTGTATAGCACAGGGAACTCTATTCAATATTTTGTAATAACCTATAAGTGAAAAGAATCTGAAAAAGAATATATATATATATATATATATATATATATATATATCCATATCCCCAAATCACTGTGCTGTACACTTGAAACTAACATGATATTGTAAATGAACTCTGCTTCAATAAAATAAAATTAAAAAAATAAAGATACATGGTAAGGACTAGAGAAATAACAATGATATTTTTATTACTCAGAAAAGGGCAGGAAGATTTATGGAGGATGATAGCATAAGTGAGCCAAATTCCTTACATTTGATGGCACAAAGCCAAGTACTTAATGTCTAATGGGAAAGAGCTAAGAAATGTATATATAATTATTTAGACAGTGTTATAGACACAACCAGCAGACAGTCTGAAAACAGAAACCCTTAAATGCAATTTAAAATAGGGTGCCAAGTCTGTTGTAGATTTAGTTCAAGTGATGAATTAATGTAAATTTAAAAAAAGAAGAAAGAACAATTGTTTATCACTCAATGTAAAACTTGCATGAAAAAAAGAGTAAAGAATTAATACTTGAATTATACTTCTTTCTTGGTGTTCATTACACACACACACACACACACACACACACAGAGGGGATTAGAAGAAAGGCAAGACATCAAGATATCATAGGTATTGATAGTTATTCATAGATGAACTCAACGAAAGAATGGGTAGAGAAGAGGAGGAATGCAAATGTAAGAAAATTCTAACAGGTAAGAGTCCAGGAGAGAATGAAAAATTATAATTAAGGATGATCAGATATGACGTGACTCTCAGGAAATGTTTATTATCTCGGATGGCCTGTTAGTCTTTTTTGCCCCACATGAATAATCACACCCTGAATGAAAGATGAGAGAAAGAATGTTGAAAACAAAGCTAAGATCGTTGAGCACCTAGCCACAAAAGAGTAAGTTAGGCATTCCATTTTGTTAGATTTTTTAAAATTGAAGTGTCTGTTTACAACGTTGTGTTAGTCCATTTTGTTAGATATACGTATATTTTTTTACAAACTCTTACCTGATATAAACTGAGGAACTAGCAGTTTAAGTGGAATATTCTCATGAATGTTATATTTTACATTTTTAAACGTTTTAATTTATTCAATATTTGTTTTGGTGAACAAGTGAAATCTGTAACTGTCAGACTTTTCATAGCCTTCAGTCTGTTCTGAGTTTCTGATCTTCAAAACCTCAAATGAGGGGTCCTGTCAAATTGCATGGGTTGATGTAGAAAAGAGATAAGTAAATAAAACTCCAGTATAAAAATCTATGCGGTACCACACACGCACTGGGCTGTTTTTTTTTTTAAAGAGATCGAACATTGTGCGAAGAAATGGCATTTTTTGAAAAGATAAGATAGGAGTAAATATAGAAAGGGACTTAAATGACTTAAGCAATGAAGCAAAAAGTACATTCCCTTTTGCAGTTTCTTCCTATAGAGTAATACCCTGGACTAGGCTCTGGTTAGGAGCTTTTGTAGTTCACCAAACTATTAATTTCTAGGTTTTACCCCTTTAAGCTAAGGTATTTGGGACCTTCTTTGAAAATTTGAGAGGATTCAAATTAAAATAAAATTCAGTTATTTTTGCATTATCTAAGCAGATCTGGTGTACAAGAATTTTATCATTTCTGCACTCCACTGGAAGTGACAGTGGTGGTCCAGTGTTTCATAAACAAAGGTCACAGCCAGTGGACCTGACCTTCACCCCAGCGTGGTTCCAGTCTACACACCGAGGGCACAAGCTGATTATCACCAGCCAAAGAACCCTTTCAAATGGGACCAGGAAAGCTAGTTCTGTTCCCAGCAATAAAGACTCCAAGAATTGAAGTGACTTCATCATTTGATGTTGGGTTACATGTCTTAACTCTCCATGGCCCTACATACACTCTTATGACTCTCTATATTGCAAAAACATGAGCATTTTGGAAATCCCCTGGTTACTAGTTTCCTTATCTATAAAATAATAATGCTAGAAAACATGGCCTTTAGAGTTTCTTCTAAGTAAAAATCTAAGGCACTGTGATTCTAACTTGACCCTTGGGAACACATTATAAAAAGAGAAGGGTACCTGGTTAGTCTAAAGGTCTACTGATTTTCCTATTGATTTTCTAGACCCAAATAAAACACGAATGAATGCTTATCTACTCCAACCTCTATGTTTTTCAAAAGTGAATCCAAAAGCATGAGATATGGCTGGGTCCTTCTCACCATTCAGATATCATCTCAGTTTGTGTCCTTAGAGAGTGCGTTACTGTTTCTTAAACTTGTCCTTGCCCTATGATTACATTTTCCCCATGTATTCCCACGATTACAATTTATAGTTTTCATAGCCTTTGTCTCATCTGTAATTATTTTATGTGTCTATCATCTGTTTTCTTCCACTTGAAACAAGTTCCATCAAAGCAAGAATATTGACTTTCCTCTTCCCTGTATTTCTATAACACTTGGAGCAGTGTTGACTCATAAATTCTTAATAATTATTTGTTGAAGGAATGAAGATTTCTGGTTCTCGTAGATTATGCATAGGGTAAAAGTCAGACCTACTAGGTATAATGATTTGAGGGTACCAAAAAAGATGCATTTGTAAAAGGGAAAAAAATGACCGTGTTTGCTGAAATCTCTATATGACTGAATCCTTACAGTAAGATTTCAAAAGAGAACAGTGAAATATAAATCACATTAGGAAGGTGTGACATTTTCATATGTTTCCTGTGTGTTTAAGATAGTTTAACCTAAGTCATAAAATGTCACCTTCCTCCAGGTGAAGGTTCTAGCTGTTGAAGTAAGGCTTCTTCCAGAGGTTTGCAGTGGTCAGATTGCCCTAGGAAAGAAAAGGGCTTAGGACAGAGTTTTTGGAGTATATGAACTTTGAAACAGAAGAGCTGCCCAACAAGGATGCAAAGGAGAAGCCAGAAAGGTTAAAGGGGAACAGGGAGTGTTGAATAGCATGGTTCTAGTCCAGAAGGCAAAGGTAAGAGGAATTTCAAAAGGGAGCAAGTGATGAATAGTAGTAACACTGTGGACAAGTTACCAGAGATAAGGACTTATAGCCTTTATATTTAGCAACAAGGATATATTGGCAACTGTTCTGGGTTAGGGTCATGCAAGCTGCTATAACAAATAAATCCCTGAATGACAGTGGTTTGTACAAGGGAATTTGCTTCTTAATCACAGCACAGTCCAAAGGAGGTGTACCTGGTTGGCAAGTGGCCTTCGTTACGGTAATTCGGGGACCAAATTCCTTTCTTGCATTGGCCCCACCCCACTGCAGGACCCTGGAGTCCTCTGCATTCAGTCAGTGAATTTGGAGAAAGAGAGAAAGGGAAGGCACAACTGCATTTTAAGCTCGTTAACTTAGAAATTACACTCTTTTTTTTTTTTTTTTGCAGTACGCGGGCCTCTCACTGTTGTGGCCTCTCCCGTTGCGGAGCACAGGCTCCGGATGCGCAGGCTCAGCGGCCATGGCTCACGGGCCCAGCCGCTCCGCGGCATGTGGGATCCTCCCGGACCGGGGTGCGAACCCGTGTCCCCTGCATCGGCAGGCGGACTCGCAACCACTGCGCCACCAGGGAAGCCCAGAAATTACACTCTTCACTTCTGCTTACATTTGCTTGCAGAGAACACAAGGTTCCATGTTTATTCAAGCCAGCCAGAAAATGTAGTCCTTGGATGGACATCTGTTATGGAAGGGGAAGCACATATAATGACAGGCAGTAACCAGTCTTCCAGGATGGTGGAGAAATCTACAATGAGGACATTTTCATTTCATAAATATTCATTGATCATCTAGAAGTACGGGGCTACCTAGTATATTATGCCCATTCTCACAAAGTTATAATTTATTGGAAGAGATAAGATGTACACAAATTATGGTAATTCAAAGCTATTTCTGATTTATTCATGTAAATTTTGTGATAGGAAAATAGATGAGAATGTTGGCAAATGAGTCCCTGTATATGGCTAAACTAGTAAAACGTAGACGCTTTCCTTTGATATATCTTATCTTCCCATTTTCAGATGACAAACACTTAACATAAGTTAATCCCCATTTCCAGATCAAAGGCTGCTGCCCACCGGATTAAACCACTTGTATAGGAATGTATCTTGGTGTGAAATCTAGCCCATTGAAACTCTACTGTGGCTTATGTAACTAAAATCTTATATTCCTCACTCGTATTGTTTTCTACTTTTTTTTAATCTCAAAGGCATATTTCAGTTTCATTGTTGAATAAGCAATTTTGTGTTCTGGCTTAGAATATAATAGAAATTATTATTCCAGCAGAAGTTGGGGTTGGAGGAAGAGCCAGGGAAGTGTTATATTTTCATAAATTATTGAGTTAAGAATTTTGGAATAGAATATGTCTGAAAAGGGCTTAAATCAAAACTACTAGACTTTACTCTTTCTACTTCAACTGATGTAGATGGACATGGTATAAATCAAGAGTTGGCAATTTTTTTTTAAAAGGGCCAGACAGTTAACATTTTAGGATTTGCAGGACATATATGATCTCTGTCACAGTTACTCAGTTCTGTCATTATACCATGAAAGCAGACAGCCAATATGTAAACCAGTGAGCATGGTTGTGTTTCAATAACTCTCTACTACTGGACACTGGAAGTTAAATGTCATAGAATATTCACCTGTTGTGTAACATCATTCTTCTTTTGATTTTCCCTACCACTTAAAAATGTAAAGCCCATTTTTGGCTCCTGGACCATCGAAAAATAGGTGATAGGCTGGATTTGGCCCACAGGCTTTCTTTTTAGTTCACTGACCCTGGTATAGAGAGAAGAAAATAAAAACACAATTTAGAGCTAATTTCAATAAGTTGTATTCAAAAAATGCGTGACCTATAACAACACATTATTATATTCTACACACTCATTTAGGATAGAATTGAACAAAATGCATGCTTAAAGTACACGAGATGTGAGATAGTGTTATGTGTACTATCACATTTTCACATAAACTTTAACCACCCCCCCTTTTTTAAGCTACTTACACTGATGAAACTCTAAGGAGTTATTCCTACATCAGTTCAAATTGGGAGAAATTTTCAGTCCTACCCTTGTTTACCACTCTCTCAAGGCCTACTGCTCAATTAGTCAATTAGTAGCCACCAGATGGAGAAGGCTATTTCTTTGTGCGTGTGTGTATTGGTGTGTGTGTGCGTGTGCATGTGTGTGTGTGTGTGTGAGTGAGAGAGACTGAAAATGAAAGATGATGTTGTGTGTCAGATCCCTCCTTTTAGATGCCACTAGCTCAATCACCATGGGCAAAATGGACCGTAAGACACTTATGTATCTTCTGCTTGGCTTCATGCTTGATGCTTCTGATCAGACACAGCATTTCATTTCCAGTATCACAGATGACAGGGTAGAATGCAGAATGTGTCGCTGCAGATGTCAAAAGGTCCAGAGGAGAAAAGACCGCTCTACCTCTATGTTTGGATTAACAACAATTGAAAATAAATGCCTATTTCCAATTCTTTGGTCTCGTTTAAGTTTTATGTGTTTGATATTTGTTCGTTATTATCTACATGTATCCAGGGATTTTTGCCTAGGCTGCAGGAAGAGAAAAAAAATGCAGATATAGAAAATATGTTGCTAATGGTTAATTCAGCTTCACTGTTGAACCAGGATATTAAGAGTACACTGCTAAAATCATGTACATTGATAGCTTTATTTGATAATTACCCACTTGAAATAATAGTCTGATAAGTTGTCACAATACAAGACCTTCAACCATCTATTTCAACCTTCTAGTTTACAGTTATTAATTAATAATCATTTTTGAGACAAAAGTTTTTAGAAAGGGCTTTACTTTTTTTTTTTTTTCTTCTATTGAAAGAGCTTATTGAACTTAGGTGGGATTCTGAAGGCTAGGAAATATACCTTCATTTCTTGCTTTTGATTAGCTCTGAAATTGTATTTACCCTTTTATCTATAGGTAGAGGGTCAGTGTCAGTGTATTTTTCCCAATCCTCTGCTCCAGGAAATTCGGCATATCCTGCAATCTGTACTTGAGAGAAAGTACAAAATTTTGGAGACCACAGACAAAAACCAAAAGAGAACAAATGCACTTATTGACACAAAGCAAGAATTATTAATGCATTAATGAATTGCTTCATGAATCCCCCCCACCTCCACCCCCCAATAAGTATCCCCCAAACTCTACACTCTTTGTCTCACATTTGAATTTTCTCTTTCCAGAAAAAGCAGGGTGTGTGGGGATGTGCACACTAACTTCCTTGTTTCTCCTTTGGTAAGTTGGCAGACAAGTGCACTGCCTCTCAGCTTGTTGCAGATGTCCTCACTGGAGCTCTGATTGTGAAGGCTGTGGATGAAAAATGTCACCTGTCATATCAGTAAACAAAGGATGTTGTGGCCATCAAGGGAGCAGCCACTGCAGCTGCCCCCAGCTGTGTACCCTGAGGGGATTCAGGATGGAGAAAAGCAGGATACTGACCCTAGATAGTTAAGGTACATACCATAGGAATGATTTCAGTGATCCCAGATTCTTGCATCTTCCCACACATAGAAAAGCGCTAAATTCATTTACTTGAGATGTTTGGTTTTCTTTCATTGACAGTAATCTTTTGATACTCCAACTACCTGGCTCTGTTGCAAAACTCCTCTATATCCTGGTTCCTCCCTTACCTCTTTGGAGCAGTCTTCCGGGCTTAAGTCCTCAGTTTTGTCCACCAGATAAGATATAATTCTCAACTTGTAGGTTGTGCTTTTTTTTTTTTTTTTTTTCTTTTCAGTCGACTAAGGATACACTTTTCAAGTTTGCGAGAACAAATCTGTTCTTAACCAGCCGCGAGGGCTGGAAAAGGAAATGCAGTAACTGGTTAACAGCTAAAAACAAAATTAATACAGAAGAATTTTTTTTTTAATGTTATGAATACCCACGGTAAATAGGACCTACTTGGAAGCAGTTTACTTTCAGTTTCATTCAGTTTTACCAAATTAAATGAGGAATCAGGAGCCATTTAGAAAACTATACATGCAAATAAAGGCGTTTTGTTCTTGGCCAGTTCGAGTTTTCTTTTTGTTTTTCCTCTCCCTCATTTTCATTACCTTTTCAGCTTACTCAGCCTGCTTTACCTTCCATTCCCTTGACTTTTTTCCCTTTTCCTTTTCTCCTTTACTCTTTACCTTC
>NW_006775864.1:111309-128971 GCF_000442215.2 Lipotes vexillifer
TTCCCTTCTTTTTTATTCTCTCCCCTCGTTCTTCTTGTTCTTCTTTCCACATCATGCTATCCCCCTATGAAGATGACTTCTGGTTTAGACACGATGGTAAGAAGTTGTCCTTTCAGCAAGCTAATGCATCCCATCATTGAAAAGACAAGGTAATAATAAAAGAAAGAAAGGCACCTGCCCTCCAAGGTCAGGATTTCTCACTTCTCTCAAGAATGTGGTTGATTGAAATAGTTCCACAGCCTCATTAACTTTATTTTTATAAGATTTCTAGCCCTAATATATTTTTTTTCTTTGTGGAGAGACCAGATTTCTTTTAAATCCCTCTGGTTCTTCCATTTAACTCAATGTTTCCTGGCAGTGCAAATCCTATAAATCAGTATTATATTCTGGCAATTGTGCATCCCATGAGCTAAATGTAATGCTTTGAAATGCAAGCACAATTCTTTTTAAGTAGGCATTTAATTTTAGTGGAATTTGCATTTGGCAGTCCCAATTCATGTGTTTCAATATCTGAGTGAAATAGCCCTCTTTGAATTCTAATGGAGTGAATATAGTGAAATTAACCTTTTGCCACAAAAACATACTATTCTAGGCAAAAGCTTTCACACTGTTTTGAATCGCTTCTATGAAGTTCTAAGAGAGTGAATACTGTTAATTTAATTCACAGAGTGATGAAAGTGGTTCTGAAAAGAGGATGCAGACACCAGGCTTCCTCAATTACCCTGTAAAGTGCTATCAATAAGTATGGGAGTTGACCTGAAACTCCAACTCACTGTGACATTTGTTTCAGTATCAGGGGCGATGTTAGCTATCTGCAAAATACCTAAACATAACAAAGTGCTTGAAATTTCCCATTACGATTATACTTAACTTGGATTTTTGAACTAAGTTGTTAGTTCAAACCGTCATCTTCAGTAAAGTTAACCATCAGCAGTCAACAAGTTTTTCATAAATACTTACCCTTTTTCCTTTCAAATAGAGAAACATGCATAGGAATAAGAGGTTTAAATTTTAATACTTCTTTTGGGCAGTATTAAAGCTACTAAACAATGTCCTCGGCCAACTATCAACTGTGAACAAAACCTGTGTACAAAACCTGGCTCACTAAAAAAAATGTATGTAGTTATAGTTTTGTACACACACACACACACACACACACACACACACACACACACACGTATATATAATTTTACCAAAACTTTTAGATATTTAAAGTTCACTTAAAAAATCTTGACTAGTTCTTTTTTAAAAAAATATTTTCTGTACCTCTTAAGGTTGTGATTTTTTAATGAAATAGTTTTTAAAGAGATCTTTGGTCTATGCTAGAACATTATTATGACTTGTTTTACTGGCAGTTGGCAGTTAGCAATTATTATGTATAAATAAGTTTGTATCTATCACTGAAGGAACTGCAGAGAATAATCTTATTGGAGAAAAATTCCTTTAAGCTCTCTTTCTCTACTTATTGTGATATGTAAAGAAAGGAAAATAGGTTTTAAAGAGTAAATAACTTTTTTACTGCTCTGATTCTCCTAGTATAGGGTGATTGGAGTCATCTGGAGAGCTTGTTGAAACAGATTGCAAGGCCCCGCCCCCAGAGGTTCTGATTGGATAGGATGGGGAAGCAGGAGAGTTTGGTTTTCTAACAAGTTCTCAGTGTTGCTGACACTGCTGGTTGAGGAACCACCCTCTCCAAGTGAGTCTAACCATACTGTATACTAATTTTTTTACTAAACAGGTTGCAAATGTCTCGCTGAGAAATAAGTAGCAAACTCCTAGAATCTCTTGTTCAGAGATAGGGCTTTGAGGTCAAATGGCCTGAGGTATATTTTCACTCACAAGATGTGGGGTTTGAAGTCAGTTGCTACAACATTTTAGGTTTCAGTGTCATATAACAGGCATGATGTTATCTGTCAGAGGATTATTGTTGGTAATTATATTAGATAATATTTGTTAAGCTCTTGACAAGGACCCTGGCATATAGAAAGAGCTCAAAGAATTCAGTAAATCCAAACTACAGTTTTGATGCTTAGCAAAACCAATAACTAAGTACTTAAATGCCACGCTGGTCTTTAGATGCCAATGTTAGGTATAAAATGAGTTAATAAATGCCCGAAAAATGTTTAAATCTTGTGAAAATGTTCCAAAGCATACTTTGAGTGTTTAATCTATCTTTCAAAGGTTGGTTTGGGTTAACAGATTGTGAGTTATTTTAAAAGTGTTTGTTATTAGGCAATGCATTAAGTATCACTCATTGTTTCCACTTTTATCCCTGCATGATAAAACTATATTTTTGTGGTAAAAGTTAAACAAATGAAAATGAAAGCATTAGACATCATGATCCCTATTGACATTTTGAATACTCTGAGATTAAGTAGGTGGTGATAATCAAGCTAATACAGATTAGGATGAATTGCAATTGTTACTCAGCATGGACTAATTTGACAAATTTCCAAATTAATCTAAAATGGAGAAATCATTCTTGCCTTATTCTGTCTTCCTTGAAGGTGTTTGAAAACAGATGTAAAGTTACTGTGATGATATTATCATGGAAATAAGTTGAAACACGTGTGCTTCTCATAGTACTAATGCTGAAGTAACTAACTTATTGAGTGTTTTAGGTATTACATTCATGGAAAGGTAATAGGGACAAGTGAAAAGTTACTTACCAATGTGACGTTTGCCGTACTTAGCCTCTTTTGGTCTCAATTTCATTGTTTAATACTACTAGTAACTGTAGGTTGGTTATAAGACAGTTACAACCATCCTATAGCAATTGAGGAATGATAAGAATTCAAGAAAACCTCTTGTTAAAGAACCTAGCATAGGGACTTCCCTGGCAGTCCAGTGGTTAAGACTTTGCCTTCCAATTTAGAGGATGCGGGTTCGATTCCTGGTCTAGGAGCTAAGATCCCACATGCCTCGTGGCCAAAAAACCAAAACATAAAACAGAAGAAATATTGTAACAAATTCAATAAAGACTTTAAAAATGGTTCACATCGGGCTTCCCTGGTGGCGCAGTGGTTGAGAGTCTGCCTGCCAATGCAGGGGACACGGGTTTGTGCCCTGGTCTGGGAGGATCCCACGTGCCGCGGAGCGGCTGGGCCTGTGAGCCATGGCCGCCGGGCCTGCGCGTCTGGAGCCTGTGCTCCGCAACGGGAGAGGCCACAGCAGTGACAGACCCTGGTACCTCAAAAAAAAAAAAAAAAATGGTCCCCATCAAAACAACAAAAAATATCTTTAAAAAAAAGAGCCTAGCATAGTACAGTGGCAGGGTCATTGAAGGCACTCAACGAATTAGCCTAGCATAGTACAGTGGCAGGCTCATTGAAGGCACTCAACGAATTTTGTCTTGCCCGAATTCCCATGATGCTCTTTTTACCAAGGCCTCAGTTTTTTCACTAACGTTCTCTCATATGCTAAAATTCTGTGATTTAGAGTTTAGTTCAATTAGTATTTGAGCAAATGAGTAAATGAATGAATGAAAATATACTCAAGTTCACTTTTCAATGTACCTACTGTTAAGCTCCCATATGAGAAAATATCTTTAAGTGTGCATGATTAAAATTCATGGTCACATAAAATGAATAAAACTTTAATGTGGAATGTAACATTCTTGAATTCTGAAATTCGAGTTACCAGAGAAAGAAAATCTTTACAAAAACTGGTTAAAATGGCTTTTGGTAAGTGCTCAGAATAAGAAAACAAGGTATTATTTTTACATACAGATTGGGATATGCTTTCTCTCTTATTTTCAGATCACAGGCACCACTGAGGTTCCATTCTTCACACAGGCAGAAAAAATTACTTTAAATTACTCCCAAAATGTCTGTTTGAGCCCTGATAGCCTGATTCTCTTTGAAAGGCTTGAACTTCTTACTTGTTAAGATTCAGGGCTTCACTAACTTCTGTATTGTCCCTGACTAAAATGACTTATTTGGGTGGGAGGTATTTCTTATCTCATTGGAAGCTGTAAAAAGAAGCAGTCCTTGTATCTTTGAGCAGATGAAATGGTTTAACATTGCTCAAAACTTGTCCAAGATGCTAATCTAAATCCTCAGCTAGACCGTTTGAACACATGACTAATACACAGACCAAAGAAAATTTTGTTGAAAGAAATCTTATAGGAATCATATAATAGATCTTAGGCTATTTGGATTACCTAACAGGATAATAGAAGCAACGGCAGCAACAGCAGTACTCAAAATAGGAGTTGAACTATTTTCTCTATGTGGAAAAGAGCAAAGTTTGTATCCATTGTTACGAACTTGCTCCCAAATTGGAGCCCTGTGTATTCCAACTACCTGCTGGATATCGCCACTGCACCATCTCCTCAATTTTAGCATTCTAAAATCCATTCTTCATTTTTTCCTCTCCATATTCCTTTCTCTCACACACTTTTTCATGTCTGCCAGCTTGGTGGTGTGTGGTATCACAGGACGCTTTTCACCCAAGCTTGAACCTTCAGCATCATTCTTGATTATGTTACTGATTCACTTTGACTCTGAGATGGAGATGAACATGTAGGGCCTTACTAGGGGTGCTCTTGGGATCACTACCTGTGGAACCGAAGAGAAGGAAAGGGAGGGAGGATGGGGAGGAGAGAGAAGTTGTGCTGCTGTGTACTCCTAACAAAGCTTCCAGCTGACCTCATTAGTACCACCTGAAACCTAGGATGGTCCTTTAGCACTGGCCTGAAAATGGGAAGATGGGATTGGGGCTTGCTATTCCACTTTGATCGTTATTGGATGCAGTTTCCCCAGGGAAAGGGAAGTGATCTTGGACACAGTGACCTTCTTTCACCATGGAAATTCCAAAGGGGAAATAAGCCCTTCACTCATGGAGGGGTGTCTGGTCAGTGCCTAACAATGTCTACTGTGGACTTCTTAAATAAAATGGTATATGTCATCAAATCACTTTTTCCTCATGATTTTAATCTCTCCCCCTTTTTTTTTTTTTTTTTTGCTATTCTACCATCACCCTAGTTTAGGCATTTATAGTGTCTAACATCTAGGTATGTATAGATAATTGAGGCTTCCCAACTGGCCTTAATCGGACCTATCCAATACCATTCCTTATTCACTATACTGCTCAAGCTCACAAAACTCTTCTATACCATGTCATTAGCCAGCTAAGTAGTTCTCGGTGGCTCTCCTTTGGGAAACAGAAGCAAATTCCTGAGTTTTATAATTGAAGATCCAACAGTCTGGACCGTATAGCTGTTGCAGCCTCATTCTCCCAAGCACACATTTTACTCTTTTGGTGCCACTGATTCCTGGAGTTTCTTCTTGTTTGCTGCTCAGTATAGCTAGCACCACCTTTTTTGTTTGTTTGTTTGCTTTTTGGAAATATCTTTATTTACTTTTTTAACTTTTCATTTCAAAATTCTTTCAGACTTAACAGTTAACAAGAATAATACAAAATTCCCATATAGCCTTCACCTAGATTCTCCAAATGTCAACACGTTATATAATGGCATTACATTGATCACTATCCAGAAATTAACACTGATATACCACTTTAATCTATAGACCTTCTGCAAAGTTCATCACTTGACCAATCAATGTCTTTTTTCTGGACCAGGACTACACACTGCATTTAGTTGCCATGTCTCTTTTAATTTGGACAGTTCCTCAATCTTTCTTTGTCCTTCATAAACATGCAGAGCATTGGCCAATTAGTTTTTAGACTGTCGCTCATTTTGAATTTGTCCACAATTTCCTCAGTTTATGCATTTGTGGCAAATGATGCCACATCCTTGTCAGTGCATCGTATCAGGAGGCACAAGCTACTGCTGTGTCTCATTTCTGGTAACATTAACATTGATCACTTGAAGTGATTTCTCTACTTTAAAGTTTCTGTTGTTTCCTTTTATAATAAGTACATAGTGGGAAAATACTTTTAAGACTGTGTCATTATCCTGTTTCTCATTATACTTTTTCATCTAACATTTGTCTATTAATTTTAGCATGCATTGGGATGATTTTTATTACTGTGATGCTTGCTAAATGGCAATATTACTTTCCATCATTCCTTCTACATTTATTACCTGGAATATTATTGTAAGGAAGAGCTTTCTCTTCTCGCTATCAATATGGACTCCTGGATTCTTCCGTTATCCTCTGGGTTATAGTGTATTACTGTCGATATTTTTTTTTCCTCAAAATTTTCTCTAATTTGACCAGCGGGAGGGCTTTCAAATTGAATACTGTGTTCTTTGACATCATTTTTTTGAATGGACTCTTGTTCATCATCTAGTCCATCTGTAAGTCACCTCAGAATACTCCTGGAAAGCCTACCCTATGTTTGGCACTTTACCAAAGAAGACAGGCAGATAGAGAAGGCATTAGAGAAGTTGCCTGTCTAATACCTAATTCTCCTGATGCAGAGAGTTCTTTTTTTTAGTTTTATTGATATAATTGACATATTGCATAAATTTAAGATGATATGATAGATATATATTTTTAAATTATATTTTTGAAATTATACATAAATGTATATTTTTGAATCTTATTACCACAATAAGATTAGTTAACTCATCTATTGCTTCTCATAGTTACTTTTTTATGGTGAGAACATTTAAGATTTACTCATAGCAACTTTCAAGTATACAATACAGTACTGTTAGCTGTAGTCACCATGCTGTACATTGGATCCCTTGAACTTACTGGTTGTATAACTGGAGGTTTATATCTTTTGACCAGCATCTCCCCATTTCTACCTTTCCCCAGGCCCTGGCAGCCACCATTTCATTCTATGATCCTATTAGCTTGATTATTTTAGGTTCCACACATTAGTGAGAAAATGTAGCATTTGTCTTTCTGTATCTGACTTATTTCACTTAGCATAATGTCCTCCAGGTTTATCCATGTTGTTGCAAATGGAAGGATTTCCTTCCTTTTCAAGACTGAATAATATTCTATCGTATACACCACTTTTTCTTTATCCATTCATTTGCAGATGGACAAATGAATCCATCGTTAGGTTATTTTCTTGTCTTTGCTATTTTGAATAATGCTGCAATAAACATGGGGTGCAGATATCTCTTCCATCTCCTGTTTTTATTTTATTCAGATATATACACAGTGGGATTGCTGGATCATATGATAGTTCTATTTTTAATTTTTTGAGATATCTTCATAATGTTTTCCATAGTGGCTGTAACAATTTATATTCCCACTAGCCGTACACAATGGTTCCCTTTTCTCTACATCCTCACCAACATTTTTCTTTTTGATAGTAGATATTCCAACAGATGTGAGGAGTTATCTCTTTGTGGTTTTGATTTGCATTTCTCTGTTGATTAGTGATGTTGAACATCTTTTCATGTATCTGTTGTTTATCTGCCTATCTTCTTTGGTAAAGTATCTATTCAGGTCCTTTGCCCATTTTTAAATCATATTATTTGTTTTTTGATGTTGGGTTGTGTGAATTCCTTATTTATTTGGATATTAGCTCCTTATCAGATATAGGGTTTGCAAATGTTTTCTCCCATTCTATGGGTTGCCCTCTCATTTTGTTGATGATCTCCTTTCTTGTGAAGAATATTTTTAGTTTGATACAGTTCTACTTGTTTATTTTTGCTTTTGTTGCTTATGCTTTAGGTGTCATATCCAAAAAATCATTGCCAGAACTGATGTCAAGATTTTTTACTATGCATTCTTCTAGGAGTGTCACTGTTTCAAGTTTTTAATCCATGTCAATTTAATTTTTTTGTGAGTGGTGTAAGATAAGGGTCCGATTTCATCCTTTTGCATGTGAATATCCAGTTTTCCCAACACTTCTTATTGAAGATACCATCCTTTCCCTATTGAGTATTCTTGTCTCCTGTCAAGTAGTAGTTGACTGTTATCCATGGGTTTATTTTTGGACTCTCAATTCTGTTCCATTAATCTATGTGTTTGTTTTTATGCTAGTATCATACTGTTCTGATTACTATAGTTTTATAATATACTTTGAAATCAGGAAGTGTGAATTCTCCAGCACATGTTCTTCTTTCTCGGGATTGCTTTGGCTTTGGGGCTTTTGTGAGCCCATAGAAGATTTAGGATTTTTTTTTTCTATTTCTTTTGAAAAATGCCATTAGAATTTTGATAGGGATTGTACTGAATCTGCAGATATCTGGCTTTGTGTTGTATGGACATTTTAACAATATTAATCCGGTCCATGAACGTGGGATATCTTTCCATTTATTTGTGTCTTCTTCAATATTCATCAGTGTCTTGTGATTTTCATTGTAGAGACCTTTCACCCCTCTGGCTAAATTAATTCCTAAATTTTTTTTTATTCTATTGTAAGTGGGATTGCTTTCTTAATTTCCCTTTTTGATTGTTTATTGCTAATGTATAGAAGCACAACTGATTTTTGTATGTCAATTTTGTATCCTGCGACTTTACTGAATTCAGTTATTCAGTCCACCTCGAAGGATTTTCATGAGGATGTTTCTAATCATCTTGGCTAAAAGTGATATTTCTTCTGAACTATAGTGTTCTACCAAAGGACACACAGATTCAATTTATTAAGGTGATTTCTGTTCGGTGAAATACTTTCAGTAAAACAAAAAGAGAGTGAGAGGGAAAGGGAGTACCACTTTAGCTCTGAAAATTTGATAAATTAAAGTAATATAAAAATTGTTTTATTATCAAAAACATAACATTTATTTTCAAAATATGTATTTTATGTCAATTAAGCAAAATGTTGAAAAGTTTTTATTTATAAGACTATTTTTCAGTTTTCCTGGCAAAATAAAAGTCTACATGGCTCATATTGATATCAGATTAAAGTTACCATATTCATATTTGGGCCATATTTAATGGTCTCAGCACCTTCAGCTTAAGAAAAAAAACAAAAAGGCAGAGGCTGGGACTAGGAAAAAGGCCATATTTACAGACAGATCTTATCTACAATGACATTTGAACTTCTGTGGGTTTATTTGTTCCTATGAGTCAACTTTTCATTCTTTTAATGCTTGTCAGTTCAAAGTTTTGGCATTATCCATGCTGAGACCTAATTATTGAATGAATGAGTTGCCCAGGACACTTAGTTTCGCTTACTACCAGGTATTCACATGGAAAATGTATTTTACAAAACGTGGTCCTACTGATCTGAGCCTGTCAAACGTATGGCAAAAACAACGTCTGTCCCAGTGGAGGACTGAGTGCACATCTGCCTTACAAGAGCACGGGTGGTACTTGTGTTTCAATTCCTTTTTCCCTTGTTCCAATTTACTCTTCATTTACAACTGCAAGCAGATATCTAGTCTGAGTTGTTTTTGTTTCAAGTTAGTTTGATTTTAGAGTATTCTACTCTATTCCATGGCTGATTTTATCCTCCTCTCTGATTTCAACACATTCTCTTTTCCTGAGTTCCAAGTAATATTCCACCAAGAACACTTTGTTTGTCATTAAACATTCCTTACCTAACTAAGTTTGGTTCTTCAGGGAAACTGTACAATCAGAAGAGTGATGGGACTCTGTCATTCTGCTATTGTTCTTAGAAGTCATTTAGGTTTTGATTGACAAACACATTTTGTGATCTGTTTGTATCTGGGTCATGATAATTTAGTTTTAAAATATTAATAAGAAAACCTCATGGGCTAAATCAAAAGGAAAATTGTTCTCTCAGATTTCCACACTATTCTCAGAAGGGACCACAAACAGGTGAGAACAGCCAAAGGAGACTTTGGTTCTGCCGAGTGTGGTGCCATACTGATAGGATTCTGGGAGAAATAGGCAGCCGTCAAGAATTAGTTCATGTGTGAACCCCCTCTCCCTGCACACACACACACACACACACACGCACACACACACACTCACACACTCATACACACTTCTCTTTTTCTTCATTCTGTAGGAAAATTTCCAGGGCTCTGTGGGAAATACATTGATGAATGTTTCTATCTTTTAGAAATCTCAGTCTAGTTAGGAGGGAAAAGCATAACTCACATAAGTCAGGGTAAAAGAAAAAACTATGTATATTCATAAAAAAGAGAAATTCGATTTGGCCAGATCAGAATTGAACAATAATTGTAGTTGAAATATTGAAATTTGAACAGAGCCTTTGAAGTAGTGTATGAGTATAAATCATTTAACCTGGAATGTCATTAACTTTAAAATATGTTGGAATTTGAAATCGCTTCATAGTATAACGAGAATTTAATTCAAATGTAAGAGGAAGGACACTGATCTGCAGTTAGCATTTCAATATCGTTAAATACAGAGGTCAGAATGAAGGCAGAGAAAGAGAGAACGCCCACCAATGTGGTAACATGTTTAGGCAGAATATCTTGACCTGATCAGGATATTACTGTCATGAGACAGAACACTTTGAAATCTAATGAAAATTTTTCAAGGTTGTTAAGGAAGAAAGAAGCTACAAACAAAATAGTTTTCATCAAATTCATGCTTTGTAATAATAATAATTTCTAAAAGCACTAAGGGAGTAGACTCAGAAAATCTGGGGATACATAAACCTCTCTAGAGACTTTGATACGTTCTTTTAAAGAAGAAAGAGAGCAACATAATGGTGAAAATCACTGCATTTCACTTGTGGGAACAATTGGGCATGTATTGAATCAGCAAAAGTGCTGAGATGGTTGAAAAACAAAACTCAAAGTGATCGTATTTCTTCATTTTCCATGTTGTTATGGTGATTTGTGTATTCAGAGCCTAACAAAGTGAATGGCATGAGGGAGAAGTGATTATGCATTGCTGAATGCCTTTATAAGAGTTCACGTTGAAGAAATGATTGCCTTAACATAAATGTATTGTTACTGCCTGAATGATGATAGCTCTTGTTTGTCCCTTTTCTCTACTCAGCGAACACAATTCATTTCAAGGTTCTGCTGTTACATCAAGCAAAAGACTCCAACTGAGAAACCATACTATTATATACACATACAACTCCCTTGTAAGCGTTTCTGCTATGAATCTGTACCATGGAATAACTGCAGCGTGAAGAGCCAATGGTGTCCTTTAGATACGCATATTTAGAAACATGAATGCTTTTACATGTGTATTGCTGTGTGTTAATGTTAAAAGAGGTTGCTACAAGGTTTATTTCTATTTTTCACGTGATTGTCACTATAGAATTTAAATTCTGAACAGCTAGAAAAAAATCAGATGGACTACTCTTTTTGATCCTAGAGTGATACCTCCTAACCAGAAGTGTTGTAAAGACAATAAAGATGATAATTTTACAGCCCAGATTTTCCTACTGCCAAACCAAATGTCATTAAATCTGACACATATAAAGAAAGTGTGGTCATGTTAGTGTCTTTTGTTAGAATTAACTACTCTAATGTGAATACCCACAATTAGCAACAAAACTGTACAAAAAATACTTATTCTCTGGATTTTTGAATAAATCCTTGCTTGGATTTTCTCTCTGAAATTGCAAAGGATACTTTAAAATAAATTGATATTTTATCTCTTTCCTGGGAAAGTATTTCTCCCATGGTAGCAAGTTGCTACAGATTATAAATGATAGTGATTCGACTTTCATGTTCTGTTCTGTACCCACACATCTTTTAAAATGTCATGCTAAAAATCCATCATTTTTTCTTGGCTACTACTAACATCTTAAGGGTCATGACTTCATTATTCTAGTTGAAAAGGAAAAAGTTTGCAATGGACAGTTTCAGAAAGTGTTTAATATTTTTGAGGCCCAACCAATGCCTTTTGACATGGTATGTAAACCCTTAAGGAAGGCAGAATTTTTCTGCTATCTGACCTACTTTGTACTCTTATATGTATGATCATTTTCTATTGCTAAGCAGGCAGTGCATGTCATGGGAATACTCTAACTTCCTGTCGAAGACTACTATACCAACAATACAGGTGGTAGCTGAAAAAGATTTTTAAAAAGTTATTTAAGTTCAACCTATGGGGACAGGAACATATGACATTGTAGGTTACTAGTAATAAATACTGGCGCTGGGATTTGATTCTTTCTTAAAAAATAACCATTGTTCTAAGACTTTTCGGATTTTCTCAAACACAATGCAAGTAATCTTACTGGAGTTTCTTCTATTGCACTATATTTACCTTTTTAGGGGAGAGGTTTTATGAATTGTTTGAAGCATAGATCAGTGTTATTGTTCACATTTTGAGCATTACTGTTAAAGTTCTAGTAGAAAGCTTTTGTTTCCTTTTCAAAGTTTTAATATTAAAGGTTTGATGAGTTCCTAAGAGTAATTTTATGATAATTAGGAAAGCGATTTTTTTCTAGCTGTATAGAATTTAAATTTTATAGTGACTATCACATGAAAGATAGAAATAAACCTTGTAGCAAATTTTGGGAATGATATCTGCTATAAATCAGTAACTCATATAATGTGATTTTGGTTTGTTTGTTTTTTGGTTATTATATCATACAGCTGTTTCCTTCCTCCCAAGAATATAATTAGTGATTGTTTAGCTTAGATTATTTTCAGGTACTCAATTATAAAAGGCAGTTTTACATATCTGAAGTTATGTGAAATCACCATGTTGGTCAGTATTAATGGAATCTATTTTATGAGTATTAATGTAATTTATTATTTTTAAAGATGATTTTTCTCATTGTGGTTGTTTTTTTTTTTTTTTTTTTTTGCGGTACACGGGCCTCTCACTGTTGTGGCCTCTCCTGTTGCGGAGCACAGGCTCCGGACGCGCAGGCTCAGCAGCCATGGCTCATGGGCCCAGCCGCTCTGCGGCATGTGGGATCTTCCCGGACCGGGGCACGAACCCGTGTCCCCTGCATCGGCAGGCGGACTCTCAACCACTGCACCATCAGGGAAGCCCTGTGGTTGTTTTTTGATTTAACTATTTCTGATATCCTTTTTCTATGACCTTTAAGTGCCTTTAAACGGAGCACTTAAAACGCACGAACAGCTCTTCATTATTTTGCAGATATGTAGAAGAGTTAAATGTGAATTTGTTCAAAACACCACATATTAGTTTAAAGACACCACCGTGGGTCGTAATGCATAGAAAACCCTACTGCGTGGCTCATCTGAAAAGAAGGTTTGGTGAGACCTCCCTTTTGTTAATCTGTATTTTTGTCCAAGACAAGTTTATTTACCTCCATAGCTTTAAATAGCTTCTAAACACTGATGTCTCTGCGATTTTTATCTCCAGCCCTGACTTCTTCCTAGAATATAGGATTTATGTACCCAGTTGCATTAGAAATCTCACCGCCGATGAGGAAAATCATAAAGATTCTAAACTTCATTTTCCCCAAACAGAGCTTTATGGATATCTGAGGAAATCTTGCACGTTAATTTAAAAAAAAAGAAAAGAAAAGAAAGAGGAGTAAAAGAGGGAAAAAAAAAAGTGGAGAAAAAAATAAAAATTTGTAAGAAATAGAGACTATACAGAGGGAAGAAAGGCTTAAAAATAGTAATGTTTTCAGGGCTTCCCTGGTGGCGCAGTGTTTGAGAGTCCGCCTGCCGATGCAGGGGACACGGGTTCGTGACCCGGTCCGGGAAGGTCCCACATGCCGCGGAGCGGCTGGGCCCGTGAGCCATGGCCGCTGAGCCTGCGCGTCCGGAGCCTGTGCTCCGCAATGGGAGAGGCCACAGCCGTGAGAGGCCCGAAAGAAAAAAAAAAAAAAAAAAAAAAAATTCTGAGGAGAAATTATTTCTAACCTAGAATTCTATATCCTGGCCAATACAACTCAGTTGTGAGAATAAACACAAATATTCTCAGTCATACAATTATTATCTCCTTTGCTTTCATGCCAAGGAAACTAATAGGAGGCGTTCCCTTCCAAATAAGGAAGTGAATCTAGAAAAGAGGACAAGGATTCAGAAAACCAGAGATCTAACAGAGACGAGAAGAATTTCTGGCAGGATGGAGAAAGGAAGAGTGCGGAGTGCTTGAAAGGCAAAGTGGTTCCCATTCTCAAGGAATTATAATGACAAATGGGAACAATTACACAGATTCATTATAAGGATCTAGATCATACGTGTACAGAAAACACACATGCACACTTAGACACTAACACATTCATACGTATACAAGTTTCCATGCCAGAGGTAGCTATAAGTCTTTATTTTACAACACCTCTTGCTTAATATGTGTCAGACCATTCCGTGGGGGGAGTAACCCAAGATGCAATACGAGTGATGCTCTGATAATCATCACATGCTCTTTGTCATACTGCTTATATAAGATGAGATTTTCCAAAAAACTTAATGTCTGACTGAGGAAAGCACTGGTTAAAAATATCAAGCCATGTAGTTTTGAACAGAATTGGTTATCAGATTGCAGAATTTTGGCAAAGGAATATTTTTCATACAGTCTCAATCCAGTATGTGTGCTTACCTTGGCTGCAGAACTGTGTATTTATTTTCCTTTGAGTTTTGCTGAATTAATAATTTCTCTTTGGAAGGGTATCATTTGTAGCCAGTGGGCTTTTCAAGTTGTATTTGTCTTGAATTTGCAATTCAATTGAATGGGAGAAAGTATATTTAAATATGGATCATTTCAGATTAAAAATAATGCTTTGTTTAATAGGGAAAATGACATACAGAATAACTCACCATCTAATAGGATATTTATCGATCTTGTCCACAACATTAATGAAAGCTCTCAGTAGGGACAAATTGTCAACCTAGATTTCCAGAGGTGAGATAAAGCCATCAACTTGAATTTCAGGGTATTACACCATTCCTGATTCCTCTTTACAAACTATGCTATATACTTTATAGTTTTCAATGTTTATAGATGAATATAGATACATATTGATATAAATGCATGTGCAGCTCTTTCCAATGGAAGGATTGCAAGCAACACCACTCCAATAGCACTGAGCATGCCAGGCATCTAGATCTTGGTTCCTGAATGGATCTTTTTTTTTTTTTTTTTAAAGGAAAGTTATGTTTACTCAAAAACCTCCTGAATGGATCTTGATCCTAATGGATCACAGCTTCTTAGGAAAAGTGACTAATTTCAGGGCTTAGATAGGAAGAGTACAAGATGAGTCTAACACAGCTATTTGTGCCAGACAGAAAGGAAGGAAGTGCTCAAGAATGATGATGACATGTCAAAAGCGCATAGGAGCTAGTCTAAACAGAATCCTGTTTTACAAATCTGAAACAATTTGAACATCAAAATAATGATAGTAACAGATTCTAATATTAAAATAAGAATCCTTGAGTTTCTCTTGTGATAAATAAAAACATGAATAAATAAATGAAGGGAAGAGAAGAGAAAGCTTTTCCTTACAGAAGAGGGGCAACTAAGCTAGGTAGAAGGAATGAGAGAATCGGAAAGATCACAGTATGGCAGGCATCGCAGCAATTATTAATTCTGCCAAGAAATGCAATGGATACAAAAACTAGTGGGTAAAAATTTGATGGGAGAATGGAATATTTACATTATCTGAATGTGCCTTCCTCCAAAATAGTTATTAATTGAAATGGGAAAAAGAGTAATTTTATAGTAGAGAAGGCTGACAAGTGATCAAAGTTAATATCATCAGTAATGGGACAAACTGATATCATGCACCACCTGTATGTAGGAACGTTCATTTCTGTGATATTCCTGCCAAAATGTATAACCTGAATTTGATTGGGAGGAAACATGAGAGAGACCCAAATTGATGGGCATTCTACAAAAACCTGGTCGGTGATTCAAAAGTGTCAAGGAAAGAATGAGAACTGTTCTAGATTTAATGATGCATAAAAACTAAATGTGACATGTGAGTCTGAACTTGATCTTTTTTCCTAAAGGACAGTATTGGCATAATTGGTGAAATCTAAGTAAGATTAGTAACTTTAATGATAATTTGAAAGTTATTATCTAAGTTTGAAAGTTATTCTGGTTATATAGGAGAATATCCTTGTTTGTAGAAATTAAATATTACACTGTATGGAGAGGATGGAAATTATGTTGGCAACTTACTTTCAAGTAATTCAGGAGGAAAGAGAAGTTTTTCCTGCTATTCTTGCAGTTTTTCTATAAGTTTGAAATCATTTCAAAATCTAAAAAATAACTTAATAGGAACAAATAGAAATAATGGTTTAGGAAAAAAGTATTAGAGTGAAGAAGGGAAAGTTTAATTCAGAATTGAACCTAAATAATAATTGTAAATGTAGTTAGAACTTGAAAGTAAATGACAAAAGTAATCCTAGAGAATTTTAATTCTGTGGAACTTTAAAAGTTAATTGGTTTGCAACTGGATCTGATGATACTTGAGGCTGGTAAAGAAATAGGTTAGACTTTTGCAACATCTTTGAGAAGTTTCCATGCCAAGGCTTTTGAAAACATTATTTGTAATGAGATTGAATGTTTTGACTTGGATATAAAACAGACTTAGAAATGAAAATGAGAGACTGGGATGAAAGATTTCCTCAGTCCTGCCCCAGATTATGTACATTTAAATACTGGAGCCTTTAGGGACCTGTCAATGTTAGAACCATTATAAACATTTTTGTAGTGGCCTGGAGGAATGTGTTTAAGATGGAATCTCCATGTTTGCAGATATCTGACAATTCTTTAGATGGTGAAAAATCAAACTGATAGACCCTTATTTTAAAAAGTACTTTTAAAGCTATTTTTGACCAAAAGGAAAAGGAAATAAGCATAAAGAAATATGTAGAGAAAAATAATACAATCTATTTGCAAAAGAATGTGTTACAAAGTATCAGTAACATGACAGCAAACAAGGCATGGAATGATTAATTTTCTTAAGTCATAGGTCCTTATTTCTTGATGGATCCGAAAGCTCAAGATAATTTTGGCAGAATGAGCTGATAGTTTTACTAATTGTTGAGAATAGACCTGGAATACTGTTTGCAATTATGTTTACTAAACCTCAAGAGAGGTACGGCAGAGCTGGAGGAGTGAAGACAATGTTAAAACTCGCATTTGCCTTCAGAATCAGGACTAACCATTTAGCTTTGTGCTATTTCCTCAGTCTGACACCAACATTTCAGCATTAAGCAACCTTTTCAACCAAATTCTAACCGAGTATACTGTCCCCTAAACACCCTGTCTTCGTATCAGCACTTTCATCCTGGCTGTTCTTCTGTCTAAAATGTTTTTCCTTTGCCTCACCGCTCAGCTATTTTCACAATCTCTGTTTCCTGCATTTTCTTGGAACCTTCCTGGAATATTTTGTCCATACCCATCTACTTCCTCTGAACACTTATGGCACATGTTATGAGCAAAATTTCTTCAGCAAATAATCATTCACTGCTTTGTGAGATACAGAGTATCATCCTACTATTCAACCCTACCTACACTTCCCCAGCTGTATGTGAGGTTCTCAAAAGCTGCATCCTGTCTTATATTAACCCAGCATCTATTGTGATCCACATACAGTGCCAGTTGCTGAGGAGAGAAAGCTAATTATTTTTTCTTGTACCGATATGCCTTTGTATTGAGAACAAATTTTAGATAAATTAAAGAGAGGGATAAGCTAAAAATATGAATGCATAGTGCTAAATCTATGTGTATTAGAAGCACAAAGAGTTATGAATGGAAAAAGGATGCTTGTGACGTGACATTAAGGAGGATAACAGTGTTTTTCACCAGGAGACTCTTGCTACAGCTTTCTGAGTCCAAGTTCTTGGATATCATTAAATGGACTCACTAAAGCAATCTATGGATTATTTATGCTCACTTTAATGTTAACTCTTCTATATTTCTAAATAGATGCATGTCCCCAGCAGGAA
>NW_006775864.1:128981-129402 GCF_000442215.2 Lipotes vexillifer
AATTCAAACTTCAGGGGTATAATATAAAAAACTCTATAACATCTGCATTCCTGATAGGTTAAAATTTTCTAATTAAAACATATATTTAGCTACAGTGCATGTCCTGCTTTTCTAAAGTAAAACTCAGTCATTTCTGTTACACTGGTTTGTTCTGTTCTATTTTATGTTATTATAAAATAATAATAATATAATACTATTATAAAACAATAATTATTATGCTCTATTTTATAGTCACTGATACAATAACTTATATTTTACCAGTAATCATGGAGACTTTTATTACATCATCCAACAACAAATAAATAAGTTAACTTTACAGAAGCAAATGAGGACATTATTGTTTAGGTAGCTCGAAAGAGAGGGCATAGCATGGATAAAAGGAATTCACAAATTATCGAGTAATCCAAATATTCACTCTTTC
>NW_006775864.1:129550-135683 GCF_000442215.2 Lipotes vexillifer
GTGTTAATCAGTAGTGAAAGGTCTCAAGTCTTGGCAACAGGAAACAAAATAGAAAGAAGAGGCCTAAATAATACCCACTCTTCTATAATCAGCCCCTAGACTCTTCAGCTGTTTGTATACAGCATTCAGGAAAGCATGCAAATATGTTATTCCCTTTTGCTGGCTGCTCTAATTGAGATGCCTGACAAATTGATACATAATTTTAAGATTATTAATGCCAAATGGAAAGAAAAGTGCTAAAAATGTCATGTAAAAGTTTTTTATAAATGCTAAGGAATTAATTTCTTAAATCATTTCAGTGAATCGGTTAACTTTAATTGTGTTCAATGAATGTTTATGGATGCTTCCTGCAGAGTGTTTTGTTGTTGCTTTTGTTTTTTGTAATTCTCTTAGTATTTGCTTTTTACGCAGTTTAGAAAACAGGAGACAAAGGAATGGTTAAGTTAGTTTAATGGTTGTCTGATTCAGGACTAGGTCAGGGTTAAAGGGCATAGAAATGATAAGCAAAGTGCCTTTGGGCACACTGCTAAAACATTCAGCCTCAGTATCCTGATCTGTAAAATGGGTGTAATAAAGTTGCTGGGAGAAGTGAGAAAACATGAGAAGTTCTTAGGACATTTCTGGCCCTTCTTATTTTTAATTATATTATATTATTTTGTCTTCAAATACAGTAGATGATCACTTTTTTATTCTATAGCCAAAATGCTGGCATCATCCAGAAAAGGGAATCATCCTGATTTTTTTTTCTTTTTTTTTTTTTTTTTTTTTTTTTACGTGGGCTCTTCTGTCGCGGAGCACAGGCTCCGGACGCGCAGGCTCAGCGGCCATGGCTCACAGGGCCAGCCGCTCCGCGGCGTGTGGGATCTTCCCCGGCTGGGACACGAACCCATGTCCCCTGCATCGGCAGGCGGAATCTCAACCACTGAGCCACCAGGGAAGCCCCATCCTGATTTTTAAAAAAATTATCCATTTAAAAACACCATGTCATTGTAATATCTAGAAACCCATGATGGTTAGTGTGTGGTAGTGGTGATAATATAACCCTCATGGCCAAATGCTCACGTTCAGTGGCTCCATCAGTGAGATGCTGACAGGATGTCTAGGTTCATAAAGGAGAATCTCAGTGATGTAATACTGTGTACATGGTAATGTGTAGGTTGTAGTAATTCTTGGTTGTTTATATGTTTTTGAAGATAAAATGGGCTTGCATTGAATTGTTATTGTATCAATATTCTTCAACTTTTTTGAAAGCTGTATTCTTTCTAATTTAAGAAAGATTAAAAACACCAGAAATATTGTAAATATAGAAAAGAGAGGTCCTAGAAATCTCATAAACCACCTTCTGTTCCCTTTCACTGCCACCAAACTTAAATTCTAACTTGTATGTATCCAACTTGTTGGCGTATGGCTCCAAGGTGTACTGTCTAAATATAGTAAGAACTTAGAAGCTAGTACACCGGCCCTCAATTTCTTCCTTCTTAGGAATGACAGGCAACGTAACTGTCACCTCTTCTAGATAGCAGTAGACATTATTATAAGGTATATCTAGTTGCAAAGTCTCTAATTGAATATTTTTATGGTACTTACCTGATTTTCATTGCTTGTGCGCTGTGTTCATCCCTTGGGAACACTAGAAATTTGATTATTTTCTATTTGAGTTCTAGGAGATTGAAAGCTGTACAACTTTTCAAAACTTTTCTGACACATCAGTGCTAATCTGAGTAGAAATTAGCTAGCTCCCACAATTGATAAAAGCACAGAAAACCGGTGAGCGGTGGCAGTCTTTTAATCTACTATCTGATTGCTTGTCTAAGTGTCATGGGTGAAATGCACGTGTCTTTTTTCTTTTTCTGAGTTCAAGCCAAATGGGCTCCTGTACTTATCATGGCAAGAAATCTCAACAGTACCTCATTCCATGGATTTAAGGAATCAAACATTTCTATATTCAAATCTCTCCCCCTCTTGCCCATTATAAAGTTTGCTGTAGATAACCTTTGAAATAGCTGAACTGAAAAAGACAATAAAGTGTAAGTTTTAAATGATCGTAAACCCACACAAACTACTTGTTCCCAGGACTTCTTAATAAGAATGGGTCCTGTATGAAGAGTAAATAGGTCATTTTGAAGGTATAGTAACAGATCGTCCCTTTCTTTCTTCTTTGACTTGCCAAAGTGCCTAAAGTTCCAGTTTTCAAATTCCTCATTCTATTGAAGGCCTTCCCCCGCCCCCACCCCAGAGGCTACAGAGTTCCATATTACTTCTTACAGAACACTTAGCTTAATAAAGCATCAAATAGTTTGTAGATTAGCTAGTGGTTTGGCAATCAAAAGTGGAAATCTGAAAGAGTGGACCAGAGAGCAGTTCCACTTGGATGCCGTAGAGATGGCTGGGAAGGGTCCCCATGCTCAGAAGGGCAGGCCTGCAGAGAAAAATCCGGGTACAGTCCAGGGGCAATGTGGAGGCTGGAGAGACTGCAGGGAGGAAGATTGATGATTGGTGCTGCCCTAGAAGCGTTAGGCCAGTTTAACTCTTAGCCATAGCTTGGTCATTTAAGCTAGTGAAGAAAAAATCAATTTAAAGGATTCCTTGTCCTCTTTTCCCACTGTAGGTAAAGTGAATTGACACATTTTACAAGGGCTTTTCTCCTTCGGTCCCTCTGTTTCTACTTTATCCATCACGCTCTTCTTTTCTCTTCCGTTTCCCGTCCTCTGCCTCCATCCTTTCCGTCATCCCCCCAACCCACCCACCTTCACCACTGGCTTCACGTTACATTTCTCAACCTTATGCACGTGTTAATAAACCAGAACGCTTCATACGGCAGCCTTTTCCTAACATGTAACGTTAATAGAATGTCCTTTGTTATATCACAGTGCTCTGAAAGGCTGCATTTTTTCTTTCTGCAGCGGGGTTATTGAAATTATCATATTATTCTGTTGTTTCTATGTATTATATAATGGCATTTTCCCATGCAGATGAAAACTCTGTAAAATGCTTCCTGAAAGTATCTCGAGTAGAACTTGGTATTTTAAATTCCCTTTAAGTTTTCAATATCCCCCGCTCAATTTTCTATTTAAAGACAGACTGTTTTTTAGTTTTTGTTATTAAGGTAACATCGAGTTATAACATCACACGGATTTCAGATGTACAGCATTATAATTTGACTTATGTGTATGCTACAGCGGACTCACCACTGAAAGTCTAGTCTCTATCCATCACCATAAAATTGACCCCTTTACGCATTTTACCCCACTCACTTCCCCTCTGGTAACCACCAATCTCTTCTCCGTTATGAGATAGATTTTTTGATAAAATGCAAAAGATATAAGAAACAGTAAATAAATGGCAGTAAGCTATTTTCACTGAACAACTCTTTTTACAATGTACTTCCCAAGTATACATTTCAAATAATATATACTAAAAAAAATGATTCTTATACAAATATACAGTGAGCATTTATCAAAGATTTATTTAACTCATTAATAAAGAAGACTGAAGGATGCTACAGCTGGTTCTAAAAGTAAAAGATCTGAGAGAATACTGTATATGGTCAGTGAAAGAAAGAATGTCAAAATAAGTTAGATACAAAATTGTTTAATGTTGTACAAGACAATAAATCTATAACAGAGCCATTATTTCTATTAGATGGAAATGTGTTAATCTTCTATAAATTAACACCTGTCTTTATAGAACCAGGGTTCTGTTCCATAATCTATAATAAGTTGAATTTTTTAGTGGGATTTAGCGCACTCATTATTCTTATACCTTAATTCCAAATTTTGGATAATTTTTCTCACTAATTCCTGTATATAATCCATATTATATCCAATAAAAGTACCAAATACACTGGTTAGGTACGAATTTTCCAAGAAGGTATAGAGCTAGAGGACAAGCCTACTTTCTTTTTTTGAAAATTGAACCGCTGTGAAGGAGAACATTGGCCTCCTTGCCTTGTGACATTCCCCTCCCAGAATCCACCTTGCCACGTGCCCTACACTGCACCGTTCACACTGCTTTGATGAGATTAATACACAGTGATTTTCCACCTGGGCTGCACAGGTCACTATGGTTTTAACTCAGGAACTGCTTTGAATGAGGAAACAGGACAGACAAGGAGGAACACATAGATAGAAATCTTTTCTTCACCCACGCTTTTTTCAGAGAAAATCTGCTTTCTTGATTGACAGACTGATCTTGTATTCAGGTTTACCTTTGATGAAAAAGTGTTCCATTATGCATAAAGCTGAGGAAACAGACTTAGAAATTAAAGGCCATATATAGCTGCGAATAGTTCTCTTTAAAACGTTGACCTTCTGAACCAGTTAAAGAAATAGTTAAGTGTTTGGATAACAAGGCCCAGCTAAAAAAAAATCAAACAAGCATCAGGTGTTTTCTAAATTTTGGTAAAAGCTAAAGGCATGATAGCGTTTAAGAACTTGCTATCTTCCTTGACCAATAGGCATCCCCTTCTGAAAAAATGTTTTGAATTCTTGCCTTGAGAATGATAGTTCTAATACCTCATAGATAATTTGTATAATTACCAACTGAAGATCAGCTGCCTGGTTTTGTTGGAGTGACCCAATATTATCTATCTGCCCTTGCTACAAATGTCTTTTCTTTTTTTTTTTTTTGGCCGTGCCGTGTGGCATGTGAGATCTTAGTTCCCCGACCATTGGCTCGAACCAATGCCCTCTGCATTGAGAGCACGGAATCTGAAGCACTGGACCCCCAGGGACGTCCCAAATGCCTTTTCATTGAGTACTGTTATAGGCTCTGAGTAAAGAATGTATAATAGGGCTTCCCTGGTGGCGCAGTGGTTGAGAGTCCGCCTGCCGATGCAGGGGACACGGGTTCGGGCCCAGGTCCGGGAAGATCCCACATGCTGTGAAGCGGCTGGGCCGTGAGCCATGGCCGCTGAGCCTGCGCGTCCGGAGCCTGTGCTCCACAACGGAAGAGGCCACAACAGAGGGAGGCCCGCGTACCGCAAAAAAAAAAAAAAAAGCATAATAAAAATGAGACACTTTAACCCAAGAGTAAAAAAATAGTTTGTGCAAATCTCTATTATTCTTATATATAGTAACTTCTATATTTTTAAAGTAGTAATGGGAATTTCCTGACCAATTGAAAATTCACATTAAAACCCTCATAGCACTTTAAAAATATATCTCCAACGAAGCAAGTATTTTCTCTCTTGTGTAACCAGCAGTAGCTGGGTGCAGAAATGCATTTCTAAATTTTCCTGTATTCAGGTGTGGTGCCATCTCCTTGGGTTTGTCTTATATGCTGTTTGACCTTCTGACACTCAACAAAGGCTTATAATAGTTGACTGAACGGCAGTTCTGATGAAAGGCTTTGTTCTCTAGATGACGTCTCACAAGTTGAGAATATGCTATTTTAAAAATTCACAGCAAAAGCAAAAACAAACACGAAGCAAATGTCAAAAGAAAAGAACCCGTATCAATATCTATATAACTTTCCTAGAAAGGCTTTCCTTTAATAGGTTAAACTTCATGTGTTTAGTATAATAGGTGACTATTAGAATATTCATCATGATGTTGGTATTAACATATTATTTTTCAATTTATTTATTTTACACTCAATACCATTTGCCTAGCATATGTAAGTCAGAAATCCAGATTGAAGGGAATACAGATAAATAAAAACAGTTGGTCCCAACTCAGTATGCTTGAAATACAGTATGAGAACAAAACAATTGTGCGAATTCTTAACACTACAAAGCAGAAAGTATTCTGTACAGTAGTGGTGTTTCAGAATCAGAAGGGCTCACAACAAATTAGTTGTAGTCAAAATAAAGTTATAAAAGAGAGAGTTGTTAATGTAGGTCTTCAAGGATAGATAGGCTTAAGCTAGGAAAAAAAATTTAAGTGGTGAGAAAGGTCCAGGTTATGGCAAATAGCATGAGAAAAGGCTGAAATGAAAAACATAAGACAGGACTAAGACAATGGAGTAATTAGTGTAGGTGAAACATGTAATGCCTGTGCGTGATGGTAGATAATTGGGAGAAATAGACTTCGTGTATATCCTAGACGATCCTGAATCCTAGGCTGAGGTTGTGTGTGTGTGTGTGTGTGTGTGTGTGTGTGTGTGTGTGTGTGTGTGTGGGGTGTGTGTGTGT
>NW_006775864.1:137377-165272 GCF_000442215.2 Lipotes vexillifer
TGTGTGTGTGTGTGTGTGTGTGTGTGTGTGTGTGTGTGTGTGTGTGTGGTGTGTGTGTGTTTATTCACACTTTATGCAATAAGTACCAAAATGCCAGTGAAGGCTTTTGAATATTTATATAAACTGTTCTAGAATATTTTATATGACCTATTTTAGAATATTTCTCTGTTCTATAGACTTAATTGAAAGAGTGTGAAGCTGGAGTTTGAATGCCTAATTAGGATGGATGTATAATGACACAATAGAGAGGTAATGGTGTTTGAAAGTATGTAGCCTGGAACGATGGATGTGGGCAACCTGTGGCTTGACCTTGCTTATTAACTGTTTGATGGGAGCACTGCATTTCCCATAAAACCACCAGGTTAGGTTCCTTGATTAACAGAGCTCTCATGTGAGCACGGACCCATTTAAAGCTGTTACCTGGAGGAGAAAGTCAGTCTTGGCTGCCTTCTGCTGCTCTGCCAGTGCATTTGTTGCTACTCAGATATACCCAGAGGTCCAGGTTTGAGGGGAAACGCTGAGCAGCGGGATGATGCTGTACAACTCTGTTTCCTATAAAAACCCAGGAATCATGTGTCATCAACATCAAGTTCTCTAACAGTATCGCCTTTAAAAATTATTATTATTATTATTATTATTTTTGCAGTACGCGGGCCTCTCACTGTTGTGGCCCCTCCCGCTGCGGAGCACAGGCTCCGGACGCGCAGGCTCAGCGGCCATGGCTCACGGGCCCAGCCGCTCCGCGGCATGTGGGATCCTCCCGGACCGGGGCACGAACCCGCGTCCCCTGCATCGGCAGGCGGACTCTCAACCACTGCGCCACCAGGGAAACCCTAAAAATTATTTTTTAACTATGTCAGGGCTGGACAGATGAGTCTAGTCAGAAGTCATTTGAACACCTTCACCCCAGCAAAAATCTGAGACAACAGAGAAAAGCATGGTGTGGGACACACTTCAGTCAGAGGGCACTGATACTAGGTGACAAAGAAAGAATGTTATTCCGTATTCTTAGAAATATCATTACTGTAATGAATTTCATATTATCATTGTGCAGTGTTTTGTGAATTTTAAAAAGTGAGACAACCTGAGAGTCTTCCCAGTACCCCAGGTTTATAGATGCAACATTTTGATGAAAATCCTAAAATTATTACATGATTACATAAGAGTCACTTAAGTTCAAGGAATCTCCAGAAGTTCTAGAAGCTGGTCTGTTTTCCTAATAATCCAACGTATCCCCTTGTTGTTTTTTTTTTTTTTTAAAACGCGGGCCTCTCACTGTTGTGGCCTCTCCCGCCGCGGAGCACAGGCTCCGGACGCGCAGGCTCAGCGGCCACGGCTCACGGGCCCAGCCGCTCCGCGGCACATGGGATCCTCCCAGACCGGGGCACGAACCCGCGTCCCCTGCACCGGCAGGCGGACTCTCAACCACTGCGCCACCAGGGAAGCCCCCCTTGTTGTTTTTAATTACACATTCTATAGAGACCATTGTTTAACGGGTATGAGTAAAATTTTGAGTCTTCATTAATGTTCGTATATGGGTTTTGTTGTTGTTGTTCTTGTTGTTTTATAGCCAGTCGTCTGTATGACGTGTTTTCCAGACCATTGCAATCCTGGCCCATGTAAAATACAGTAGGACTGTTATTTCCCTTGGCGTGGATATCTTATTTCTAACAGTTCATTCTGAAGTCAAAGTAGTATTGTCGTGTGTCACACTTCACATCTGATTGAACATGCGATAACTCACAGTGAATTGAGGTCAAGAAAAACCTCATGGTTTTTCCAGTCAACAGGCTCTTAAACATCTCTGTCCTTCCTCCTACTTGTTTAATTCACTTTAATTATGATATTTACACTTGTGTTTACCAAGCATGAACTTATTATATTTTGCTTCTCTTTTTGTTTTTTTATCTTCAAATATTGCCTCAGGCATATAATATTTTGTTATTCTCCTAAGCTTTATATCCTTTGAGAGTTTGATAGCAGTATCTTATTTTCCTTCATCAAACATAGATGAATTTTTGACTTGCAGAGGGTTGAGGAAAGAACTCTCCAGCACAGCATTAAGGATACTCAGACAATTGACACTGATGTATTAATGAATACATTGAGTATGGCTGTGCAAACCTGTGTTCTCCTCTTTATATCTTTTTGTAATGTGATTAATATTTTTAAGTCCCCTTATTCGCATAGGGAAGATTCTGTTTTCTTTTGACCATTTCAGCTTCCCTGTCTAGACCTTCCAGAGTTCTATTATTTCTTTGTTGCAGTTTGGTGACCAGAATTACAAATAGTATCCCATAGAAACATTGTCTTTTACTGCAGGGGGATAAAGCTTCCCATTTCATTTCCTCCTTCTGGCTTCCCTGTGAGAGCTCAGTGAGCCATTGCCGGCCAAGAATAATCTACAATGACTCCTAGATCTGTCCTCAGTTGTAACAAGGCCACTATTCTAGAAATACAAATTTGGACAGGCTCCCACCATCCTTAGAAAATCGCCATAAATCGATTATGTTAAAGCCACTTTCCCATATACATATTTTGTTGCAAAATCTCCCCAGTGGCCTAGATTTTCACTGTGCAGAAGTGCTTAGGATTGTCTACAAACATAAATTATAAATTGTACATTTTTTTCTATTTCTTCATCATTAACATAAACGTCAAAATCTGGATTTTGTTGACACATTTGCACCAAGCAAACACATAATAAACTACTTACTGTTCTATCCATAACAAAATATTTACAACAATCATTTGTGATTTGAATATCATTTTTGTGGAATTTTGCCCAAATGTTTTTCTTCAAGTTGGAAAACCATCAGATAAAGGGCTCTTCTTAAGTCTCATGTTTTTTATTCTAATCACAGAACTTTATTGATCAAACATCATAGTGATGGTCACTTGGCATTAATTATACTCAGTGTACGTATTTGGTATTCAGTGATCCTACTTGTTATGGTAGAGTCCACCAGTTTGTTATCTGTTGAACTGAAAACCATTAATCATAACTTACAGTCACTTGTAGAGACAGTTTAAACAAACTTATCAGATGCCTGGCTGTTGTAGTTCAGGGACCTGGGTTCCTTGCCTTATGATGATTTTTGCATAAAAGAATGAAGTATTCAGATCCTTGTGAGTTTATTCTACTTTGAGGATATTAAAAGAGGAAATAGGTTGAGATGAACATAGGGAAAGCAACTAATACTTTGAACTTCTGAAGAGGGAATTTATGATTTCCTGTCACTCTCCCTCTACATGTGTCAACATTTGTTTAAAAATTTTATATTATTTTGAGGGAGTTCCCTGGTGGCCTAGTGGTTAGGATTCTGGGCTTTCACTGCCATGGCTGGATTCAGTCCCTGGTCGGGGAACTGAGATCCCATAAGCCATGCTGTGCAGCCAAAAAAAAAAAAAAAAAAATTTATATTATTTTGAGGCAAAACAATAAATCTCTAAGATACCAATTTGATAGCTCAAGGAGACACGATGCTTAGCATATAATCTTTAATAAATTAAAGTTCTATTTTAAGATAATTATAGATTTACCTGTATTTGTGAGAAACAATATAGAAATATCCCATGTCCCCTTTTTATCCAGTTTCCCCCAATGGTGACATCTTACAAAATTATAGTATAGTAATCTAAACCAAGACATTGACATTGGTATGGTAAGGATACAGAATATTTCCATTACCTCAAGGATCCCTCAGGTTATCTTTTTATAGCCACACCTACTCCCCTTTCACCCCATATCCTCCCTTACTCCTAGCAGCCACTAATCTGTTGCATTCATAGACCAGAGCGTATCTCCCGCACTAAGTCCACTCTGCTAGAAGCTGCCACCCTGTGACTGCTGCTCACCTGCTATGACTTCTAGGCTTCTGCCCTCTGCGGAAGTCATGTTTGCTTCCAGCTGCCTTTTGAATCCCTTCATCGCCACTCAACACTCCCTAAGTGTTTTCTTCACACTTGGTTTCCTCATTTGCATATGCAGTCAATGGGGCCGAGCTGGAGACAATCCCCTTAGTTTCCCCCCCATCATCTTCGTTGAGGAAAATGTGTTCAGAATTAAAGTGGTGATCATTTAGTTGAAGTTTTAAATTTTTCAATTCAGGAAGCAAATAAAATTTTCATATATACAGGGGAGTATAGTCAGGCTCTAGAAACAGTCATCTCATTGCACAAGAAATGGGTCAACTTTCATTAGAAAAGAAAGAATTAAAGATGGAAACTGCAGTATAGATTTTCTGTAAGTCAGGAGCTTTAACTGGCTACTTTTCTCAGGTTCTAACTAAAAAGAGCTCAATGGTTGTATATGCATGATGCCAATATAACAAACATATTTGTTCAGTGAAGTCAATTCTGTTAATTTGTTGAAAAGAATCTGTTAAGTGAATCATTTAGCATCCTATAAATAAAACAAAGGGTGATAACTGTACAAATTATTCTTTTCAATTTACTGAGTCGGCAATATGTGAACAAAGGCAACCTGTATCTATACTTCGGGTTAAGTAATTAGATTCTCATAGAATGAGATTGTAATTTAGAAAGATCCCTTTTCAGCTAGTATATCAAGTAAATTTTAGGAGAGGGAGACTGGAGGCAGAAAGAACATTCAGAGAGATGTCGGGGAGGATGAGTTTGAAAAAGTACAGTAGCCACACACGTGAAAGAGCCATTACTGGACAGACAGGACCACCAGCACTTAGGACATTGTGGACGTGAGTAAGGAAGACGAAAAGGTACAGATGTGACAGAAGATTCTGGGCTGGAGGATTAGAAGGGTGGCAGTGTCGCAAACAGTATGGGGATAATAGGAGATGGAGTAAAGAAAAGGCAAAAACGTTTCTGATTTGAAACATCTTCCAGTTGTCTTCCAGTAAAAGATGTCAGACAGTTGGAAATTCTGGCCCTGATCTCAAAATCCAACTTCGGGCTGGAGATATGGATATGGAAATCACTGTCTAATATTTGGTTTAGCATGAGACCTTACCCAAAAGAGGATTAAGAGGAAGAATCAGAGACATAAGGGGATAGAAGTGATTCCTGTTTGAGAGTCAAAATGAGGTCATAGTCTTAAAAAGGTAAAGATACTATCAGGATACCAAGTGCTACAAACTGCTTGCAGAGAGTCAGAACTGAGTAAGAAACTTTGGATTTCACTATATTAGTGCAGGAAACTAAAGATAGGAGAATAAGGAAAAAGTGGGTACTGAGACTTGAACCCTTGGAAGACTGGATATAAAGTTGCTTTTGCAAGAAGTTTGGGAGGTCATTAAAGAAGGATATGGCACCATAAGGGAAGAAGTGAGGAGGGTTAAAAGAAGTTTGTTGTTTTGCTTTTCTTAATTTATTTTTCCTTTTCTTTTTTCTTTTAAATCGGGACACTTGATTTGTCTCATCAAAAGTGTCAAGGCCAGGACAGACTGTTTTTTAGAGCACGAAGGCACCGTGGAAACATGGCTAATGGAAAATAAGGAGGAAAGAGAAATGAGAAGGAGGGAGAAAATAGTCTAAGTGTAACTTGCTCCTTGATAGACTGTGGAAGGAGTCAGTTGAGCAGTGGACTGTGGATGTACCACACTCTTGTTTTTATCCATTCATTGCTTGATGGATATTTGGGATGTTTCTAGATTGGCATGATTATGAATGAAGCTACCACAAAAATTGACACTCAGACTTTTATGTCAAGATACGTTGTCATTATCCTTGAGTACTGGGATTGCTGGGTATGTTTAAGAAGTTGCCACACTGTTTTCCAAACAGGCTGTACCAATTGCATTCCTGTTAACGATATACAAGAGTTCTACTACATAGCAGTTCCATTAGCACTTGGTATTTTCAGGGTCTTTTTTTTTTTATTGGCTTGTTTTTATTTATGAGCTTCATATTCGTATCATATCAGTTCTCTTTGCACATCAAAGCCGAAAGGGATGATGCAGACAGGCCCATGTGGATGCTGCACGTGCAGGAGATTTGGAACACTGCTAAGGAAACCTAGGCTTCAGACACCTCATTCTTTTATGAGTTGCAAGCAAACCCAGCTGAGCTTTGCCCCACAGGAGGTATTATCTTTATAGTCCTGGACTGTAAACAGATCTGCCCCTTTTCTGGGAAAGGAACACTGAATCTACCTCTCAGCTTCTTGCTATGCACCCACCCTTAAAAAGAAGGTCTGGGGGCATCCCTGGTGGTGCAGTGGTTGAGAGTCCGCCTGCCGATGCAGGGGACACGGGTTCGTGCCCTGGTCCGGGAAGATCCCACATGCCGCGGAACGGCTGGGCCTGTGAGCCATGGCCGCTGAGCCTGCGTGTCCGGAGCCTGTGCTCTGCAACGGGAGAGGCCGCAGCAGTGAGAGGCCTGTGTACCGCAAAAAAGAAAAAAAAAAAGATGGTCTGGAACAAAAGCTCTGCTTACAAGGTATCCTTGAACTTGAGCACAGTTCCTTGAACTGTTTCTCAGCAGTGGGTAGATTTTTGAACTGTCTGTTTAACTTTAATATTTATGAGGCTTTTTTATTATTTATATTGTTTCCTGGGTCATTTTTATTACATTATGTTTTCTGTGCTGTAGTGAACATTTCACTTTCATTTAACATTTTTTGACACAAAGCTTGTTCATAGCATTCTTTTAATTTTATTTTCAATCTCTATGTATAGTTATATCCTCTCTTCATTCCTAACATTGATAATTTTTCCTTCTCTTGAGGCATTAGTTTCACCAGAGATTTTCCAATTTTACTTATTTTATAGAGAATTATTTTTTGGCCCTCTGGAACTTCACGAGTTGTTTGTTTATTTATTTATATTCTTATTTGCCTAATTCTTTTCTTATACATTCTTTGAATTGATTACGGCCTTTTTTTCCCTCTGACTTCTGAAGTATGCTTAGGTCATTAATTTTCACCATTTTTCCTTTTGTACTGCAAGTAATAAAGTCCATAATTTTCCCTCAAAATACTACTTTAGCTGCATGCCACAGTTTTGATGTCTCATACTTTTTATGACAAATTTGTTCTCAGTAATTTTTAATACCATTATGATTTCCTTTTTTGACCACGATGGTATATTTGTCCTTGTATGTGTCTCCTGTTTGAGTTTATCCAAGATTATATTGCTAGTGGGTGACAAATTGGGATTCATTTTTTTTTTTAATTTCAGAGCTTATATTTTTGTTTTGTTTTAATTTTTAGTCAATGTAACTTAACTGCATTGTCTTCTGAGAATGCATTTTGTATGATACCAATTTTTAGCCATCAACTATGGCTTGCTTTAAGGCCTAAAATATGTAATTTCCATATATTTTTCAATCAATGCTTTGAAAAATATTTGCAGGGTATTTAAAATCAATAGCATTAAGCTTATTATTTTGTCCAAGTCTCTGTATGCTTAGTAAATTTTTGTCTGATGTATCCATAAATGAAAGATATATGTTTAAATTTTCCATTAGTATAGTATTTTATTAATAAATTCTTATTAAAATTTACTAGTTGGAATGGCTATGCAAAAGAACATCTTCTATATGCAGTTATTTTAAAATAACGGGAAATATAGAAGGTATTTCCTTTACTCATTCCCTATTAAGGTCCTGGCTGTGAGGTCAAATGAAGCATTTTTTAGAGCATGGGAGTAAGAATGTGTGGACTCTTCAGAAAAGAGTAAGAGGGCTTCCCTGGTGGCGCAGTGGTTGAGAGTCCGCCTGCCGATGCAGGGGACATGGGTTCGTGCCCTGGTCTGGGAAGATCCCACATGCTGCGGAGCGGCTGGGCCCGTGAGCCATGGCCGCTGAGCCTGTGCGTCCAGAGCCTGTGCTCCACAATGGGAGAGGCCACAACAGTGAGAGGCCCACGTACCGAAAAAAAGATGTGCAAACTAAACCTAGCATAAACTAGCATAAATGAACTATTTATTATACACCTACAACAGAGTAGAGATTCTCCTGATTTTTTAAGATTGTTTGGCCATCTTAAGAAACAACCTTGATTGACACCAGTTATGGTCAGCCTATCTGTATATGTCTATGTGATTTCTACAAAGTACATCTTTTTTTTTTTTTGCCTCTTATACAGCATATTACTTTTAACTGCTAAGAGTAAATAGGCTTCTCTGAAAATAGACATTATCCCAGTGAATAGGTATTTAAGCTGTGGATCTTTGCTTTAGAGCAAATTAAAAATATTTATTTTATTTTATTTTACTTTTGTTAACGTGTGTAATGGGCTGTACGTTCTTGGCTACATAAAAGGAGAAGATTCTTTTTTCTTTTCTTTTTTTAATAATTTTTATTGGAGTGTAGTTGATTTACAATGTTGTGTTAGTTTCAGGTGCAGAGCAAAGTGAATCAGTTATACATATATCCACTCTTTTTTAGATTCTTTTCCCATATAGGCCATTACAGGGTATTAAGTAGATTTCCCTGTTTCATACAGTAGGTCCTTATTAGTTATCTATTTTATATATAGTAGTGTGTATATGTCAATCCCAATCTCCCAGTTTATCCTCACCCCCTTACCCTTGATAACCATAGGTTTTCTACATCTGTAAATCTGTTTCTGTTTTGTAGATAAGTTCATGTGTACCCTTTTTTTAGATTCCACATATAAGCGATATCATTTGGTATTTGTCGTTCTCTGACTTGCTTTGCTCAGTCTGACAGTCTCTAGGTCCATCCATGTTGCTATTGGGTTGGCCAAAATGTTCATTCGGGTTTGTCTGTAAGATGTTATGGAAAAACCCAAATGAACTTTTTGGCCAACCCTATACAAATGGCATTATTTCATTCCTTTTTATGGCTCCATTCCTCTGTTGGTGGACATTTAGGTTGCTTCTATGTCCTGACTATTGTAAATAGAAAAATCTCTCTTTAAATAGCTTGTCTCTTGCTTCTTTTCTTTTTTGTTCTCATCTGAAATAAAATTACTAAATTTATCAGGTGGTTACTGTACTCTTTAAATTAGATAATGCTATCTGATCAACTACCTCAGCCTACTTTGAAAACTTTCTTTAAACTATAGATATTTTCTTTAGACATGGCCATTACCTATAGATTATGAAATTCAAAAAAGAAAACAAAGGTACACATGAAACAGTAAACAATTTTGGGCAATTTACATGGCCATTGGGACCTTAAACTAAATGTCTCATTAATCCTCTTATCTTTTTTGGTTCTTGCTAAATAAAAATATTTTTACATCAAAGTGCTATTAACTTAATTATTCTTGTGAGAAGATACAAACAGTAAGAATAATCTGAGTATCTTGCAACTAAAATAAATTTTACGTATGCATGATTTTTGCTTTATTTTTCTGTATCTATTTTAGTATAAGAGAGAATGGTCTGTGTGAGCCAACAAAAAAGAGGAATTCAAATTGTTAGACTTCAGTTATTACTCATTAGTATATTTTAAAGTGTGTTTTTTTTTAAATGCCTAATTGTATTAATTTTATAGTATAATATTGTAACAAAATCTTTTAAATTAGGAAACAACTTTGCTTGACAGGACAAGTAACTTCCAAGTACTGTGTGATCGTAGCAAGGTAGTTTTTTTGTTTTGTTTTGTTTTCTTGTTTTGCGGTACACGGGCCTCTCACTGTTGTGGCCTCTCCCGTCGCGGAGCGCAGGCTCCAGAAGCGCAGGCCCAGCGGCCATGTCTCACGGGCCCAGCCGCTGTACAGCATGTGGGATCTTCCCGGACCGGGGCACGAACCCGTGTCCCCTGCATTGACAGGCGGACTCTCAACCACCACCTGCGCCACCAGGGAAGCCCGCAGGGTAGTTTTTAATAGCACCTTCCATTTGAATTTTATTTGGTAAGAAGTAGGGATTTCCCCCAATTTTTTGGTCAGAGGCCTTGACGTGATTAGTACCATATTTTGCATTGTAGAAGAATGAGATTGAAAGTGGGGGAAAAAACTGGGAAATTATACAAAATCTCAGGTAGGAAACAATGAAAAGAGCCTAAACCCTGGAATGAAAAATAAATGAATATAAAGAACAGTAACTAGAATCTGATAATGAAAAGCACAGAGGAAAGTAAGTTAATAGAACCAAAGATTTTAGGGAAATTGGGATATTGGAAAATTAGAATTCTGCACAGATATTTTCAACTGTATATAACTCTAAGGACTTTGGAGATAAAGTTATTGAGAGATTATAATAGGAATTTTGTACTCACGTGCTAGTCAGTATTCTGATCAGAAGCAGATAGCACATTCAAAACGGTTTACCTAAATAGAATGTAGTGAAGGGACAGTTAAGTGTGACCAGGTTTAAGGGAGTGAAGAAGGGATGATGAGACACTTACGAATTAGAAGCCCAGGGAAGCCATTACCATTCCTGAAGCTTACAGAACAAAGAGAGGAAACAGTGTTATGAAAGACCAGTGGAAGGTAGGCCCCCCCCGCCCGGAAGACAGGCTGCCTGAGAAGAGTTGATGCTGTGCTGATGTGCCCCATTGGTGGAATAGAATCAGCTGCCTGACAGTAAGGGAGCCTGAGTAATCCAGTCTATAACAGCTAGCTTCATCATTACTCAGGCTTCCATGAGGATAGAAAATAAAATCTTGGTAGTGGAGGAAACGGACGGACAGCAAAACGTCCTCGTAGAATATAAGTCTGAAGGTGTGAAAGTGGATGATCTCACTTGTGGAAGGGTAAGGAGAACACGAAGGTCTTTAATAGTCCATAGAGAGATTAAAAATATCCAGTTAGATGGAGAAGTAATATGAGACCAAATAAAGTGTGCAAAATGGAAATGTCCCAGAATAAGAGAGATTCAAAGAGGAAGTTGAAGAAAAATTGAAAAACCAAGAAAAAATTTACTGGGCCATTATCAGTGATCTTTCTGATTTCTGTTTCAAAAGAAAAGATAACAATTAGCAAACTGCTGAAAACTTGGGCTTCCCTGGTGGCACAGTGGTTGAGAGTCTGCCTGCCGATGCAGGGGACACGGGTTCGTGCCCAGGTCCGGGAGGATCCCACATGCCGCAGAGCGGCTGGGCCCGTGAGCCATGGCCACTGAGCCTGCGCGTCTGGAGCCTGTGCTCCGCGACGGGAGAGGCCACAACAGTGAGAGGCCCGTGTACCGCTAAAAAAAAAAAAAAAAATTGCTGAAAACTTAACGAGAGCATAGAGAAAGAGGGACATGCAGGGCACAGCCCATTTATCTGAGAAATTTTGTAAAGAAAAGGAGCAGAAAATTAGGACCACTAAAAGTGGAGGAATATAAAATGCTGGGGGGTTTTTTTCCCTATAAAAGGTAAGATTCAAATATATTGGGGAAAAATAGCTTTTATAGACCCAGGAAGTGTTCGTTATTTTGGTTCTTTCTCTGTATTTCAAAGAAACATTACCAGGTATTAATTTTACTATAGAATATAAAAATGGTAGGATGCATAAGTATATTCAATTGAGAAAGAATAAAGTCATTATTAATGTGCAAATAGAGAATACATTTAGAGTCAAAATTATTAGTATTCCGTGGCATAAAGCTATCCAAATGAAGAATCTCACATTTTGAAAAGACACAATTTAAAGTTGGTAATTTACTTTGCTAACTCTGACCCTCACCCTATATAAAACTTGATTGTTTTATTGATTTTATGCTTATGAATGCATTTGGTTCCACATTTAGAATGAGACGTACTCTGGGTACCTCCAAGTATATTCTCAAATTCATTGCCACTGAAACATTAAATACTTGAGAAAAGCAGTGTTTATGGAGGGTAACCTGGAGGCAATACAATCCATTCATTCCTGTAGAGACCCTGAACCGTTTCTAGATTAAGTCAGTTCAGCAGAGAGCTGAATACCTGCATTGGAAGTTTTGGTTACCGTTGTGTTTTGGCATTTAGAAACTGTAAGAACCTCCCTATGAGATTTGCTGCTATCTTCTCATGCAGATGTTGTAGAACGCTTTGTTCATTGTGTAGCATGGTTCCTTTTACATCGGACTCATTTGAGAAATCTCTTTCTGGGCTCAGTACCAGGAGTCTTAACGCTTCGCCAAGCAACTGGTTAGATTTTATTTTTACAGACAAGATGAATCTCACAACTGCATGTGTCTCCATCTACGTAGTTTGCCAAAAATCTGAGAGCCAAAGTTTTAGACACAACCCTCCAAAAAATATTTTTTGTGATTTATTTTTATCAGAATAGTATATGGAGAGATATTTTTAATCAAGTAGTACAGAAAGAATTTAATTTAAAAAGCAAAATTTCTCTTCCCAATATCTCCCCATCCCTGGTTACATTCTCCCTATACACTTATATAGCAGTTTGTTCACTTATCAACTTAGAAATTACCTACTGACTACTGATTCTGATAGATCAATTTGTAATTAGCTAACCTACTTTCCCCCATACCTGGCCTGTTTTTAGGAATTATATCTATTTTTTTTCAAATATTTTAAATTGTTTTTTTCTTAGTTTTGTTACTTCTGATAATACACTTACAAGTGGGTTTGCTGTTCTGTCAAACTTTGGTAATATCTTTTGTCTCCTTACTTGAAGGACACAGATATTATTCACCAGGTCCTTTCTTCTCCATTCTCTCAAACTTTTCCATCTCCAAATTTCTGTCAGTTGTGTTGTACTTTAACATTGTTAAGCTTGATGACATTGCTTCTGTGTGTGTGTGGTTTTTTTTTTACTTTGTATATATATATATAATATATATATATTGATTTCAAGTATTAGAATAAAAGACAATTGATAGCATTTATCTAATGATTTTCATCCTTTCTTATGGTTTGACGTGTAGGATGATGAAAAAATGTAGGCACGTTTTGAGAGAAAATAAATGCATAAAATAATGAACTTAGGTTATATAGAATATACAGCAGATTTCTCTGCTGTATTAATTTAAAATACATGATTGCTGCTATAACCACTAAAAAGAAGTTTGGCAATTTCTTAAAAAATAAACATGTATCTACTCTAGGGCTCAGAAATTCTGCTCCTAGGCATTTACACAAATACTCATAGTAATTTCATTCATATGAGTAAAAAATGGAAAACCTCCCTGGAGTCTGTCAACAGAAGAATGGATAAACAAACTGTGGTATATTATACAATGAAATACTACTCAGCAATAAAAAGGAATTAGCTATGGATACATATAAAAGCATGGGGGATCTTAACATCATTCTGAGTGAAAGTGATGTTTGATCCCTTTCATAAGTTCAAGAAAAGGCAAAGTTAATCTATGGTGATCGAAATTGAAAAAGTGGTTACATAGGGTAGGGAGTGGTATCAACTAAGAAGAGTGCTGATTGAGAAGATTGAAAAGGGAGGTTTCCGAGTTATTAGAAATATTTATATCATGATGGAGGGAATTGCATGGATGAATATTTCTCAAAACTGAATAAACTATTCACTGAAGATCTTTGCAATTTACTGTATGTAAATTATACCTCAATTTTTTAAAAAAAAGCCGTGTTGTTGCCTATGTTGTCTGTAGTTTGTTGGGAGACCAACAAATGATCTTATATAATTATACTATTCAGTATAATAAGTGCTAGGATATGGGTAAGCATAGAATTTCAAAAATGCATGAACATTGTGTAACCTCTCCATGGCAGAGACAATGTTATGCGTTTATCAAACCTGTTCCATTTTTCTGCTGCATTCCCTAACCTCTTCCACACTAAGGTTAAGGCCAGAAAGATACATGACCAGTGGAATGTATATAGAAGTGATACCCTCTACTTCTAAATCTGAATATAAGCCCCACCCCTGTACATTTCTCCATGCTTTTTCTTCTGTTTCTTTGGTGGCCTTGAGAACCAGAGGTTAATGATGAGAAGCAAACATGGTGAGCTTGGCTCCCCGAATGACTATGTGGGGCAGAGTCCCTCTGTCTCTTCTTTCCATGCGGGACTGAAATGTGAGCAGGAAAGGCTCATGTAGTACATTAAACTGCTGGAGGGAAGGAGGGAGGGAAGGAGGGAAGAAGAGGGAGGGAGAGAAAGAGGGAAGGAGGGAGAGAGGAATCCAAGATCCCATGGGAATAAGCTATGGGTGACCATGAAGCCATCCAAAAGACTGGATCTACCTTTTGGGTGTGCTGAGAGCAGCTGAGCAAAGGATGAAACCTATAGAACACCATCACCATGTGATTCCCATGAAACATAAAGGGAAAGATTGATGAAAGAGCTAGATTTTTAAAGATATTTGCCTTATTGTTTTTTTAAGTCAACACGACTGTTTTACATCATAATTTTTAACTGATTGATGGTTCTTCTAGTAAGATAATTCTAAAATCTGTTAACACGAAAAGGATAAGAAATATCTGAGTCAGGAGCAGAAGTGTCCAGAAAGAGTATTGCTGCTTATATGTAGATAAAATATTTTGGCATTTTTCCCCCAACATATTTGCTGTGGTTTAGCAATATAAGGAACATGCTTTTAGCAGCATTCAAGTGCATTACAGAAGTGAACGTAGAGATTTGATGGTCGGGTTTGTGTGTGTGTGTGTATGTGTGTGTTAATTTTCACATTGATCCTAGCATTTCTCCCCTGATTTTGATGTGATTTTTGCATGACTGTTTCCTGTTTTTCCCTCATGATCTCTGGAATTCCCAGATACTTTATATATTGATAATGACATCCCCATAACTCTGGGAAAACTTGTTTTATTAACCTAGTGTCTTGTCGAATCAGACAAGCGTGCTCTATTTTTTTCCTGTAGGATATTATCTAACATATGGTTAATTAACTATAAATATTTTTGAACTAGTTTTTGGTACATCCCAAAATAAGAGCTGTGAAATGTAAACAGGTGGGAGTTTGGGAATGAACACTTTTATTTATTCATTTAACCGGGCAGTAAACTGATACTCACTAAACACCATCCACTGTGCTAGGGGCAGCAGAATAGCGGGGGACCAGAGGTTTGATCACAAGCTTCCATGCTGACTTACATACTTCTGAAACAGTGATTAGGTGGATGGTCACAAACATAATGAAGTTATTACAATTGAATGAAGGGAAAGAAAAGCATAGGATGCTATGAGGCTCCCTGCAGAACGGTGGGTGATTGAGGAGTGAGTGTCAGGGAATGGACTTACTCCAGAAGCTTATGTAAGCTGAGTCCTGCAGGATGTGTTTGTACAGCCCCATCAAGAGGATGACAAGAGCGTGCAGGTGAAGAGGCCAGAGTGGGGCGGTAACATGTGGTACTTTATGAAGGTACTTCTTTTCTTTCTGCCTCGGCAGCGAGTAAAACTGAGGCTTGGAGACTCCAATCAAGGTTGCACAGTAGAAAATCCGTTTCTACCTTTTGATATGAATTGATGGCATGAGGACAATAAAATTTAAAATCCAGCAAGAAAGAAAATTAAACTGAAAGAAAAGTAATTAGAATGATCACAGGTTTATGACATCAACTTAAGGACTCAATATGTGTTTCTATGGCAGCAGCGGCATTTTCTGTCTTAAGAAAATAAGATCTCTCACTTTAAGAAGTATTCCTGTGTTGTTGTTTTTCTCACATAATTTGCCATTTATGAGACTTGTTGTAGCACTAAAAGCTCCTCCTATAGGCTTGCTTATACAAGAGCTGAGTGTTGTAGACATATTTTTCAGTCTTAAGCAAAACCTTGAGCTTGCAATCCCTTAATTTAGGTTTCTGAAAAGGTGAGGTTTTAGTGAAGACTAAATATATTTATTTCCTTCATAAAATACTTTCTAAGTTACACTTCAAACCACATAATAATGAATTTGAGGGAAAATCTTGCTTCCTGCATTATATATAACATCCTTCTAAATCCCCATACATTTTCCTCCAGTCTGATAAATCATATGCTTCAAGGGTTGACAAAATGCTTTTCCAAAGTTTGTTGGTTTTTAAATGCCAAGTGGCTCAAAAGTCTGCTGATGATTTTAGATTTGGCTTCCTATCTGAGGGAGGATTTATTAATTTGAAAGATTGCCTTAGACCAGGGGTTGGCAAACTCTAGCCCATGGGCTAACTCTGGTCCATGCCTGTTCTTTTAATGTCTGTGAACTAAGATGGTTTTTACATTTTTCAAGTGTTGTTAAAAATTAAAAGGAAGAAGGGGGAGGATCCGGGACTGAAAGACATGCAGCCTGCAAAGCCAAAGATATTTACTCTTTGGTACTTTACAGAAAAAGTCTGTCTCTCCTCTCTTAGGCCATTGGAATTATTGTTTGAACTAGAAGAAATATTTAGTGCACATGGTGGGAAATTTTCAGTTATTAAAACTTCAGTGATACTTAGATTATTCTGCAGTTAGCTTTCTGGACAACAATTTTTTAAAAAAAAAGCTCCTTTGGCTGTATATTTTAATAATTTATAAGACAGTAACTCAGAACGAGCACCATAAGTTTAGCATTATGTTATATTGTTCTCAGTTGTACTAAGCATAAAGCTTGGCGAATTACATAAATGCTATGTAAGTGTAAAAAAAAAAAAAAAAATCCTTCTAAGCGTATATACAAATCACAGCCAGTACGGGAGATTTAGTAGCAGTGACATGTAATTCCCGAGCTTATGTGAATTGATTTTCAGTCTTACGATGCTGAATTTGGCTGGTGCTTCCATGTATCCACAAAGCATACATTTTGTGTGACATTTGTCTAAATGAAGGTTGAATTTTAAAGGATAGTGTTCTATTTAAGAAAGATTCAAATTCCTTTGTAATTTTTCAATTTTTGATACAGATTTACAAATCATAAAGGTTTTGTAAAAATCAGCTGTATATCTTACCTTGTTTTTTCCTTTCTTTTTTTTTACATTCATGTGAAAAAATGCAAGTGAGTGTGAGAGTCAAATGATGTGGGAAAAAAAATCTTCTTTTCAAACCGTATGACAATGTAGCCATTGCTACTTAAATAGTATTTGCACTATAGCAGACCTGCCTTTCTTTTCATAATAAACAGTGTCTTTCAAACTTTTTAATTGCTTGTATTAAAATTTGCAGAGGAGCTTTGGCTAATGATCACAGTAGGAGCATCTTTGGGGAAAATGCATGAGAAAAGAAGATATTAATGTTGTCAAACTTCATGGAAATAAAAATGCTGAGAAAAGTAAAGGATGCAGGCAAAATATGCTAATAAGGGGGCTGGAAATCAAGTGTACATCCAAAATGTGGTAGGATAAAAATTACCTATCAAACTTTAAATTTGATATTCAAATAGGTAACATCAAGTATCAAAAATAAAATGTGTTGTGCCTATTAAATAGAAAAAGCTTTATTCCCAGCTGAAAATTTGATTCTCAAACAAAGGTCAGTGTGGGAGTGGACGCTCTTGTTACTTTGCCCTGGTTTGCCCAGACTAGCTATTCGACATCCAGTAAGTCCTCTAATTTCTCAGGGCCTGAGTTTCCCGATTTGAAAAAATAGCATGCCTTCCAAACTTAGAATTTCCTATGAGGCACAAACAATACAGAGTGTACTAGAACGCTTTAAATAATAAAGTGATGTATAAATATTAGATGTTGTTTTTATAAAATCAATGGCTACACCTCCTTCTACTTTTCTTAACTTTTCCAAATACTGCTATAGATGAGACATTTCCCATATATTTACACCTTTATATTCAAGACAATGATTGGTAACACCTACACCATTCTTTTGAAATGTTTTAAACTTCAATTTAGGGTACTGTCTTAAATCTCAATACGCTTGGAAATGAAAAGAAGTGCAAAAAACACAATCTACTGATGCTGTGAATTCTGAACACCATATGCCCTGCATTTATTCATAAATAATAAATGTTACTCTTTCTGAAAAGCTATCCTAAACATCTCAAATTTTCTATGTGACCTTTCAATCTGATGGAGAAGTCTCAAATGCAATATACTTAAATCTTCACTAATTATCTTTCCCTTTAAATATCTTTGTATTAGTCGATATTCTTTCAGTTTCCTAAAAAGCAAACAAATGAGAACACAGGTCAAATAATCCAAAAGCCTGTAGGCTTTCTTCAGCAAGCTCTGAATTTAGATGCTGAAATGATGTCATCACAGATGGGCCTACTTTGTCTTTCTCTGACATCCATCCCTTTATAATACAGTGGCCAACAGGAGCTCAGTGGATGGAGTGCTTTCATTCCTAGTGGCTCTGTGTATGGTTTTGTTTTCTCCTCACATATGTCACACATTTGGGGTCCAGGATACAAGAAGTGTCCTGTCGCTCCTCTCCAGCACTCACATCCACTCCAGCATTCCTACCTTTTCCATAAACAACCCCACTCCTCTGGAGCACATGTCACCAGATTATTCCATCCACTCCTGTCCTAGGTTTTTTGTTATGCTATAGTCTCCTATTTTCCTAGGAACTTTGCTTTATTTGGGGAGGGGGATTTTACTGGCCCCAGTCTTAAAAATTAAATTATGTGACTTTTTTGCTTAAAACTCTGAGGTGGATTTCCTTCCAGCCCAATTAAAATGAAACTGACGGCATTATCATGGCCTGCAGGCCCTCCTTGCTTCCTTACTGTCCTCAGAACATGCAAAGTATACTCAAGATGTCCGCATTTCTGGCCTTTGTGTATACAATATATGTAATTATATTTATATATATATATACACACACACACACATATATGTATATATATGTATACATATGTGTGTGTGTGTGTGTGTGTGTGTGTGTATAAAAGCACATCTGGGAGATATCGTGTGTTCACTTCCAGATCGCCACAGTAAAGAGAATATCGCAATACAGTGAGTCACATGACATTTTTGGTTTCCCGGTAAAGCAGTGTAAAAGTTATGTTTATACTATACTATGGTCTATTTAGTGTGCAATACCATTATGTCTAAAGACAATGGGCATATCTTAATTTAAAAATACTTCATTGCTAAAAAACATGAGCTATCACCTGAGCCCTCAGGGAGTTGTCACCTTTTTGCTGGTGGAGGGTCTTGCCTCCACGTGGACGGCTGCTGACCAAGCAGGGTGGTGATCATTGAAGGCTGGGGCGGCCGTGACACTCTCTTAAAATAGGACAAAGATGAAGTTTGCTGCATCAATTGACTCTTCCTTTCATTTAAACACTTAGATTTATGAATTGGCCTAATTTCAGTATTGTTCTGTCTCAGGGAATCAGGAAGCCCAAAGAAAGGAAAAGAGATGGAGGAATGACCAGTCAGTGGGGCAGTCAGAACACACACAACATTTCTAGATTAAGTTCACTATCTTATATGGGTATGGTTCATGGCACCCCAAAACAATTGTAGTGGTAACATCAAAGATCACTGATCACAGATCACCATGACGAGTATAATAATAATGAAAAAGTTTGAAATATTGCAAGAATTACCAAAATGTGACACAGAGACATAAAGTGAGCAATGCTGTTGGAAAAATGGTGCCAATAGACTTGCTGCAGTCAGTGTTGCCATAAACCTTCAATTTGTGTAAAAAAAAAAAAAAAGAAAAAGAAAACAAAACACAATATCTGTGAAGCAGAAAAATGAGGCATGCCTGTAAAATATAACAATATATACATATTATATAACTTGGTATATTCAATATATATATATTGTATATATTTTTTTAATTTTCATTGGAGTATAGTTGATTTAAAATGTTGGTTTCTGCTGTACAGCAAAGTGAATCAGTTATACATATGCATATATCCACTCTTTTTTAGATCCTTTTCTCATATAGGTCATTACAGAGTGTTGAGAAGAGTTCCCTGTGCTATACAGTAGGTCCTTATCAGTTATCTATTTTTTATATAGTAGTGTGTATATGTCAATCCCAATCTCCCAATTTATCCCTCCCCCCTTGCCTCCCTGGTAACTGTAAGTTTCTTTCCTACATCTGTGACTCTATTTCTGTTTTGTAAATAAGTTCATTTGTACATTTTTTTTAGATCCCACATATAAGTGGTATATGATATTTTTCTTTCTCTGTCTGACTTGCTTGCTCAGTATGACAATCTCTAGGTCCGCCCATGTTGCTGCACATGGCATTATTTCATTCTTTTTTCTGGCTGAGTAATAGTCCATTGTATATATGTACCACATCTTCTTTATCCATTCCTCTGTCAATGGACATTTAGGTTGCTTCCATGTCCTAGCTATTGTAAATATATTCATTGTATTTTATTTATTATCTGCTCCACTTTGTACTGCCATACTATGTACTTTAATAATATAAATGTGAACTGAAACTCTGTATTGTTCACCCCTGTCTCCCCAGTGATTTGAACAGTATCTGGTGCATAAAAGACTCTCAGATATTTCCTGAGCGAATGAATAAGTGGATGGATCAGTGAGTGAATATATGAATGAATTATTCCAGCAGAAGTGCTAAAATTGTGCCTCATTGAGTTAGGTGCCCACTCCTGGTGTCAGAGAGAGGCGTCTGCCTCTCCTGGATCAGGTGGATTAAGAGTGAAGTCTGGGTAATGTTTAAAGAAATTTTAAAGAAAATCTGGTTGCTGTTACTTAAAGAGCAGAGTTTGCTGGGGAAGGAAAGAATGGATGTCTACTGTCTTATCCCCCTTCCCTCTTTCTGTCACCAATGCCAATATGTTAATACCTGGGAATAGGTTGCTCTGTATCTTTTCTCTTACTCCCTTCTCTCAAAATATTGTTACTTCTTCTTTTGAAATATATCTCTTTTATTTTCTTACTTTCCCTTTACCACCATGGGGCATCGACTCTTAACTGTTTGTTGCTAATCTTTCTGCCCCCACGATGATCTCCCACCACCTAGGATCTCCTGAATATGGCTCTCATTCTGTCATCTAAAAAATAGAAATGCATGCTAGGTTCTTTCGTCCATAATCAGACAGAACTTGTTAAAACATTCATGATTTTCCAATATAAACACTTCCTTCCAATCAGACTTATGTCCTTATTACTTATTCCTGAATATACCTTAGTTCATGTTTTCAGAGTCCACAATTTTAGTTCTAAAGTAGATTTTCCAGATAAGCTAGTCAAATCCTTTTAGGGGGACAGACACAGGGAGAAGGAATGAAGAGAACTGAGGTCTGGAGAAGTTACCCCTAAAGAACAAAATTTCAGCACAATTACAACTTGACTCTGGGTATCTCTAGCCCTAGGTCTGAGCTCCTTCTTTATGCCAGCCTTTTCTTGTTCTCTCCTGTGTCCTACTCCCTTTCTACCTCCTGAACACCATTCTGCCCTCCGACCAAGCTGAGGTCTATCTCTGTAGTTTTCCTGATTACATAGTTTTCATAGGATTCCAAGTACTATGGAAATTACTAGTTATGCCACGCACTTCTGTCCTCCCTTTGATGCTGCCTTTTGCAGTAAGGCCTGTGACATCATGATTTATAAAAAGAAATATATTTTTTCTGTCTTGATCCATGTTTTCTGTCACACAGCTTCTAAAACCCTTGGGACTTCCTAAGTGATAAGTGCAATAAAGCTGAAATGGGTGTCTTTTGTTATGAATAACAAGTTCCTTTCAACCACACCTGAGTTCACGTCAATGAGGTGATTTTTGGAAAGCCCCTAGGTAACTGTGAGATGGGGCTGGTTAGCAGGGGAACCAACTGTGTGATTAGAGAGTTGGAATTTGCAGCCTCGTCCTGACCTCTGGGAAGGAGAGAGGGGCAGGAGATTGAGTTCAGTCACCAGTGGCCAATGATTTAATCATCATGCCTGCATACTGCAGCCACCATACAAACCCAGAAGTTCAGGAGTTCAGAAAGCTTGGTAAGTGTAGGTGCCGGGAGGGTGGTACGTGCGGAGAGGGCTCGGCACCCCTTCGCAGCCACCTTGCTCTATGCACCCCTTCCATCTGGCTGTTCCTGAGTTACATCCTTCATAATAAACCAGTAATCTAGTAGGTAAACTGTTTTCCTGAGTCCTGTGAGCTCTGCAGCAAGTGATTGAATCTAAGGAGGTGGTCGTAGGAACATCTGTCGTATGGTCTGTCAGAAGCATAGGTGACAAACTGGACTTGAGATTGGCATCTGAAGTGGGGGTCATCTTGTGGGACTGAGCCCTTAACCTGTGGGATCTGAATCTATCTCCAGGTAGAATTAAGTTAAATTATGGGACGCCAGCTGGTGTCCATAAAGAATTGTGTGACGTGTGGGAAAACCCCTACCTCTGGTGTCAGAAATAAAGCACTGGGAGTAGAGGAGAAACGCAGAGGAGTATTTTTCTTCTTTCAGGCCTCACAAGGCTACAAATGTCTCAGAAGCAGGGTTCCAAGAAAGTTACTTGCTGTCTTTGTCGTTGTTAATATTCATATACCACCTAGCACCATGTTAAGCGTATAGTTGATCCTTAAGTTAAAATTGTTTGGTGGCTTTTGTTGAATATTATTTAAGATAATATTTAGGGCTTCCCTGGTGACACAGTGGTTAAGAATCCACCTGCCAATGCGGAGGACACGCGTTCGAGCCCTGGTCCGGGAGGATCCCACATGCCATGGAGCAGGTAAGCTGTGCACCACAACTACTGAGCCTGCGCTCTAGAGCCCGCGAGCCACAACTACTGAGCCCGCATGCCACAACTACTGAAACCCGTGCGCCTAGAGCCCGTGCTCCACAACAAGAGAAGCCACCGCAATGAGAAGCCCACACACTGCAACAAAGAGTAGCCCCCGCTCACTGCAACTAGAGAAAGCCCGCGCAGCAACGAAGACCCAACACAGCCAAAAATAAATAAATTAAATAAATAATTTTTAAAAAAAACACATAATATTTAGATTAACCTATCTGCCATCAGGGATTTAATTCAGGTGATTTTATTCAGGGATTCTCAATGGTATTGCTTTTGAAGACAGAACAACTAATAGTGATATTAAAATTCAGCCATGGTTTAATAAAATAGTTAGATTTGTGGCTTCTTTGTAAAACTAAAAGCTGGTTAGAAAAATACCTAAAAAGAAAAAAAAAAACTTTTTACTATTTTTCTTAATCAAATGTTATCAACAGGATGCAAAGAAGATGTCTATTTAAGTGATGAAATTTAAGACCTGAAGCTCAAATGGTTTTGTCCAATGAAGGATTGAAGTGGGTGTGGCTATTTTGAAAAGGCAGTGGTAGTATGTAGCTTGAGGAAAACCAGGGAGAACACAACAAAAATCATTACTAAAGAGGATCCCAGTTTCCAAAGCATGAAATTGTACGTGTTTTAGACTATTACCCACGATGCAGATTGTTGGAACCATCTTATGTTCTATAAAATAGTTTAAATCTTGAGGAAATATTTCAGTATGCTCCCTGTATTACTGGGTCTTACACTATACATTTTGTATTTTGGAGGCCAGGAGTATGACTGGAGAATGAGCGCTAACCAACTTTATACCACAAATTTACCTTTGTGATATTTGTGTGCAGTTAAACCAGAGCCTTCCGTTTCAAAGCTGCTATGTATGTACTTTTTTATTAAAAGCATCTCTTTACTTGCCTCTTATTAATTTTATAACTCTTAAAAGTTGTTATAAAAGAGGTATTTCAAAAAGATGAAACTCCTGATTTTATATAGAAGCAAATTCAAAGCCTTAGGTCAAGAATATAACAGATTAGCAATGTAATATAGTGTTTATGTTGTATCTTTTCGTGACTAAAACAGTTCAGTGTTCTTTTTAAAATTTTTATTTCAATGTTTAGGAGATTATTTAAATAAATATAAAAGAGGATCTCATGTAGAATATAGCTTTCCAAAAACTAAAGTTATCTAAGGTAGGGACAGCTAGAATGTATATATGAAATTAAGTGGCTCATGTTTAAAAAAGTAAACACATATACTTCTCATTTATTTCTCATTTATTTGACATATTCTAAAACATCATGATCTCTTGATTTAATTCGTCCTTGCTTTAAATTGTAATTTTATACTGACATTTTTCCTATTATTAAATTCTTATTATTAGATTCTTTTTGAGTGTGGCATCTATGACTTTCCCTATCCCTGTGCCCCCCGTATTATCTTGCTTTATACTTATTATACAGTAAATGTTTTATAAATGTTTGCTGATGAATGATAGCCATGCCCAAAGAAAATCCATTTGTTCTCTGCTGAAAAAAATATAGACAATATGAACTTTCAACATAAAAAAAAGATTCATGGCAAATGATTCTTGACAGAATCTTCTATAAATAAGAAAAATGAAATAAACATGTTTCTGATCCACTCATATATATTTATGCTAATAAAAGGTAGAAGTCCCAAGCCTCTGCACGACATATTCAATTGCTCTTTTTACCGAGCTTATGTTGAAAAAATTTTCAAATTTGTAATGATGGTATGGGAAGGTAACATAGAGGAGATTTTTAAAAAGCAAGAAATACAGTTGGATTCTGTGAAAAATTGCTTATTGTATAGTTTAAATGTGAAATAATAGAACTCGTAATTTAAATGTTTACTGGATACTACGGCGCGTGCCACAGTGTTTCATTCTTTTAATATATGTGTGCATTTCCACGTATGAAAGGACCCATGGAAACTTTGGCCTAGTTCCCATTTAAAATTGTACGTGTTTTCAAATAAAGAACATATAGAAGCTTTTTTCAAATTGTTTATGGTTTAGAGAATATGAAATCCCTCCATTGGATAAGAAAACTTACGTTTATTGCAGCACATAGAGAACATGGTTGTTTCTAAAGTATTTTCCCCTAATTTTTGAATCCCGTTTATTTTTCAGGCGTTTCCTGGGAATGTCAACTCCGATAGCGTGGTTCGGCATGATTTACAGCATCCAGTAATCGCCCGCTATGTGCGCATCGTGCCTCTGGATTGGAACGGAGAAGGCCGCATTGGGCTCAGAATTGAGGTCTATGGCTGTTCTTACTGTGAGTACCATTCTGTCGAAATTTGTGGTGGATTTTGTCATCTTCATTTAATTAGTAATTTTGTTATTTTGAATTATTTAGTATTAGTTGCTTTCTCTGACAGTAAATTGCAATGTTTCTTTATATAAATAATATATAAGGTTGTTTGTATGTTATAAATATATATTTACATTTTTACACAAACACACATATAAGAATATCTTAAGGACACCTTAAGTAGGGGACTTGGGAAATGATTTCGGTTCAGTAGACTAAAACAGCAAAGCTTATTCATAAAGTTGCTTGAAGTCTTATGAAATATTTAAAAAACAGAAACTTACACTCTTATTCATCTTTTTGACTCTGTGATGGATTTGAAAACAGTCTTAAGAACTTCCTTCTGGTTCTCTTTAATTATATATACCTTTTGTTATTTTAAAGCCAACCACTGAGTTTTAAGGTCAATTATATTTTATATGTCTAAAAGTTTTATTTGTTCCTTTTAAAAGCTTACTCAGGGGCTTCCCTGGTGGCACAGTGGTTGAGAGTCCGCCTGCCATTGCAGGGGACACGGGTTCGTGCCCTGGTCTGGGAAGATCCCACATGCTGCGGAGCGGCTGGGCCCGTGAGCTGTGGCCGCTGAGCCTGTGCGCGTCCGGAGCCTGTGCTCCGCAACAGGAGAGGCCACAACAGTGAGAGGCCCGCATATCGCCAAAAAATGAAAACAACAAAAACAAAAGCAAAAAAAAACTTACTCCGTCACCTAAAAACTTTCTTTTCCTTTAATCGTGTTTTTGATTACCCTTTTGTATTTTTTAAATACATTATATCTATGTCTGATGATTCCAATATATGGAGTTTTAGGGATTGTCATTCTGCCGTCTGTTGTTTCAGCCGGTTTTGCTAGTGGTGCTTGTTTTCTCCTCCTCTCCCTCGTCCCCTGAATTCTTTCCTTTCTTCCTTCGTCTTCTTAGCATTCTTATCCGCCTGTCCTTCTTGTCCTTAACTTTATGCCCATCCATCTTCTTGAACTGTGACCTCAGTTTCTTCAAAACTTTATCTGTGGAACTTCCTTTAGGTGAAGGTTGATGGTGGCTTCTTCTGGAGAAGATGGATCTTATTTGCTTCTCTGAAGGCAGTACTAACACAGAATTACTTTAAAGATTATTTGAGGCTTTTTGAGGCCACTAGGTACGACACATTCAGTCTGCAAACGCATGATTTGCAGACACTGGCTTTATTTTATGTGGCTGCGCCTCACGTCTTGCAGGATCTTAATTCCCCAGCCAGGGATTGAACATGTGCCCTTAGCAATGAAAGCACTGAGTTCTAACCACTGGGTCGCCAGGGAATTCCCCCAGACACTAGCTTTAGGATATGAAGTATCTGGTAAAATAGTCATCTCCTCCCGGGAAGTTTTTCTTCCTGTTCTAATTGCTGCGGGAGGAGGGATGCTGGATACAGATAGGGCAGGGAATCAGGAGATCAGCTTCACGCAAGGAGTTTCCTATTAGACTCTCCCCTATCCCTTCCTGTAGACCCATAGCAACAAAAGCTTAACTGTAATCAGAAAATGCAAATGTCCTGTTGAGCAAGCTTTTAAAAATTAACCAAACATTTGGCAGTTTATAATAAAAAGTATATAAAGCTTTCACCTTTGTATGAATTTAGTACCTGTAATGATGACCAAATCATATTTATTCATGGGCAATACTGCTGTGTGAAAACTGGGCTGGTTACCAAAAAAGGGCCAAAGAGATCATTTAATAAATTCCATAGGTGTTTCTTTTATTTGGTCATCACTTTATAGTAGCAAATATAATGAGTAGAGAGACAGATTTAGTTCTTCAGGAGAATGTAGATATTCAGGAAGAAGATTTAACTTTTCAGAAGCCTAAAATGACCCTCAACATAAACTGGGAGCCTTTCTACTATGTGGTCTGGGTATTCATAGGAACAGAACTCTGTGTTCATACATATTCTAGCTTTCAGCATCGTGATGGGAAGGCCAAAACAAGATGTTTTTGTCTGCATGACATATTTTCTAAGGAGCATGTTCAGTTTTCAGTAAATGAAAACTAAGTAATATTCTCCATGGAAACATGATGTATGTAAATTATTTTATTTATTAGTAATTATTTATTGAGCAATTTCCATGGGTCATGAAATATGCTAAATGTTAATCATATCACAGTAAATAAGAAAAACATGGTAAGAGAGAAAGTGGAGTAATTAATCCAGTAGTAGTATTTATTAGGATACAAATAATGAGGGTTAAAATTTTCCCAAAGGCACACAGCCTAAGTGACAGAGCTGAAAGGGAAACGAGACATCCTGGTGGTACAACAAGAGCTCACCACCACTGTGTTTTCCTGCTCCTAAATTCTAACAAAGTGAACCCCATGTGACCTTCATCAGGTTAAGTCAATTATATTGACACCTCAGAAGCACCCATCAAGCCCCTCCCAGTTACTGCTACTTCTGAAAGGTAAATATTCACCTGATTTTTATCCCCATAGATTAGGGTAGTTTGTTTAATTTTAAAATCTCATACAAATGAAATGATAAAATATACATTATTTCCCCTCTGACTTCTTCTGTTCAAAATATTTGTGAAATTACCCATGTTGTTATTTGTGGTATTTGTTTATTTTCATGAATAATATTATTCTGTCGTATGCCTATTCCACAATTATGTATTCATTTCGTGTTGATAAACATTGAGTTGTTTCCAGTTTTTGGTTATTTCAGTAGAATTACTATGAACGTTTTTCATAGGTATAGAGCTAGGAAGGGGTAATACCAAATTAGGATATATGTATGTCTAACTTTGTTAATAATGAGAAAAATTTCCTAAAGTGGTTTTATCAATTTAGACTGTCAAAACCAACGTACTAGGCTTCCTAGTTGCGCCACAAATTCAGACATTTAGACATGAACGTTTGAAAGTTTTAGCCATTCTGGTGTTTGTTCCTTATATGCAGTTTAGTGTTAGTGAACATTTTCCTGATTTTTGAGGAGGTTATGCTTACTGTAATTTGTATACCCTCTTTTTTGAAGGGTTTGTTTAAGAACTGTGCCCATACTTCTGTTGAATTGTCTTCTATTTATCTGTTTTTCTAACTGAGTAGTTTTTTTTTTTTTTTTTTTTTTTTTTTTTTT
>NW_006775864.1:165356-188608 GCF_000442215.2 Lipotes vexillifer
CCCGTGTCCCCTGCATCGGCAGGCGGACTCTCAACCACTGCGCCACCAGGGAAGCCCTAACTGAGTAGTTTTTAAAGCCAACCCTGTCTTTTTTTTTTTTTCCTTCATTCTCATTATGCTATATAGACATGCATCTTATTTTTGAGATGGATTTCCTTAAAAACAGCCATTTTAAAACCAGCACTGTCCATAAAGTTACTTTAGAATCCACAGTGAAGGGCAAAAGAAACTTGTCAAAAAGCACATGGTCCGTTGATTCAAGTGTGGTTTAAAGTATGACGATGTGTTCTATAATCATTTCAAGTAGCTTTGTAAAATGTTGAGTTAGTGCTATCACGAGATTTTCCATCAAGCCTGGGCCTTGGCAACCACAAGACATGAAGCAAAAATGCTTGAAGCTAAATAGGATGCTAGACTTTTCTAGTGTACAAACCTCTCTGGGGGGAAAATAATCCTACACTTTGGGAAACTGGATTAACCTTTATACCAATAGATGCCAGTGGAGTAAATGATAAATTGGCAGCATAAAGTAAGATAAAACTTTATACAAAGATGTCAATGTTCTAGATCTGCTCCAGCCACTAGTCACATGTGGTTACTGAGCACTTGAAATGTAGCTAAGACAACTGAGAACTAAGCTGTGTTTAATTTTCATTCATTTGAATTTAAGTAGCATGACTACTGGCTCCCATATTGGATGGTACAGCTTATAAGAACCAAAACATCTGCTTCTTATTTTTCTCCTGTGTCCTTTTTAAAACATTTATTTTTTAAATGGCAATCTCTAATTTTCTTTTTCTTAGTTTGGAAAACGATAATTTAATCATCATGGAAGCTGTCTGTACTATCAAAAATTTATGACTGGTCTCTCCTCTAACCAGGTCATTTTCCTAACCAATGTCCAGATTTTTCATATATCTATATATGAAGAATGCAAAATACATTTATGTCTTTTACCAGAAAAATATACATGTTTATAATAAGAAAAAGATGTGTTAAACATATTTGTTATGGACAACTTTTCCAAAGTTAATCGATGATTTAAACTTACCTATACTGGAATTCAGACTAGAGTGGCCTCGTAGAAGGTGGCCTTCTATTTCTTTTCTTTTCTTTTCTTTTCTTTTTCCATTTAGTGAGCTACTGCCTCAAGGGCTTTGTTTGAGTTTTCAGTGGGAAGGGAATCATGGATCTTTGAGAGGGGAAGTGTCCCTCAGATACACTCCCATTTTGCCCCCTTAATAAGAGCAATCCTGTGTATTCCAGGGTCCAGCAAGGAGATGCTAGGCTTTGATCACTCCTAGGGAAAAGAAATGAATTCTCTCATCTTTTTAGAAACCCTTTAGAGGGTTTGTCTGAGATGTGTCTTATACCTGCAGGTTAAGGAATGGGTTTGTACTTCCAAGTTTGCCAGAAGAACTAGAGAAGGAAAAACATCAGTATGAGGCTGCTTCCGTGGGAGTGTGCACCTACTGTAATTCCCCTTGTATTTGTCATCTTTCTTCTCTGCAGTCCTTCCATGGTTACTCTGTCATCTGAGAAGCTAGATACTTCTCAAGGTTGAAAGTAAGAAGTTCACTCTGTTCCAGGTGGAGCGAGAAGTTTATTTCCAGGCCACTGCTTTTAAGCCTTTAGGGCTTCTGCTGTTTTTGTTTCCTGACTTGTCTTGATGATAATATGAATTCCAGTTTCAATGAATTTAGACTCATTTTAAATCATTCTGCTCCCTCTACATTTGGTTTTCCCTCAAGTTTAGTTGAAATAAGTGCATGCTGTTATTTTTGAAACTTAATGATATTAGCAATGTCTTCTGACTCAGTAAGCTTTCTCCCAAAACACTGATGCTAATCTTCTTACTCTGTACCAAAGGGACTGCATGAAGCAGAAGGGAGAGGTCTCAGTCTAATAACTTTTAAAAATCATTTATGTCTGAAGCACTCAAACATGCATCTTACAAAATCCCTACATGGTGCATTGATTAAAGCAGTGAGCATTTTCTGATGACACATACTAAATTAGCTTTTAACCAGAGTCTTCATAAAAGTAAGGTCAGCACCTTGGCAAACCAGGATACACACAAACCAAAGTAATTTTTATATATGCTTTCAATTTGGATGAATAATTAATAAAGCCTATATATATATATTATATATATATTATATATATATATAATATATATATATGTTACCCAATGCAAATCCTGGTGGAAAATTAGTGCCAGCCAGGGGGGAAAATAGATCAAGAGGTGCCGAGTACAGTTAGAAGGAGGACAGTGTTTTGTCCTTTTCACGCTGTGCCAATGGGAATATTCTCTCCTAAGGACCACAGACTAACTGCCGTAGCTCCCGTGCTGCCTAGGCAAGAGATGCTGCCAGGTGTAGGTATATTAGGTTCCCAGGGCTGTCGTAACAAAATACCACAAACTGTGTAGCTTAAAACAACAGAAATTTATTCTCTCATGTTTCTAGAGAGCATAAGTCTGAAATTAAGGTGTTAGCAGAGTTGGTTCCTTCTGGAGGTTCAGAGAGAGGAACCATCCCATGCCTCTCCTCTAGCATCTGGTGGCTGCTAGCAATTCTTGGTGTTCCCTGTCCAGTGTTGCCACATCATTCCAATGCCTGCCTCTGCCTCCACGTGGCCGTCTTCCCTCTGTGTGTCTGTGTCTCTGTGTCTTCACATGACCTTTTTACAAGGACACCAGTCATTGGATTTAGGGTCTACTCTAATTCAGTATGACCTCATCTTAAAGGAACTAATTACATCTGCAAAGACCCTATTTCCAAATAATGCCACATTTTGAGTTGCTGGGTGGTTATGAATTTGGGGGAAACATTATTCAATCCAGTGCAACATTTATTCATTAAAATTGGTAAGAATTTCTGTGTAGATCAGTTTAGCTGGGCAGAGAAATAAAGACACTTCTTGAATGTCAACCCATGTTTTCCTATTTACATTAGATATTTCATTTTGCATAATACTTGTATTATTGTGTGTTCATCACACACACATATATGAAGTAGATTTGTATGTTGCTTGAGGATCAATATATTGTGACACAGATTCATCAGTCCATTAGCATTTGTTGAATTCTATGTGTAAAGTATGTTGCTAACTTAAAATCTAAAATGCAAATCAGATCATATCATGCCTGTGCTTAAAACACTATGATCCTACATTTCCCTATAAAGTCCAAGTTGTTAGCTTGAAATATAGTGCCCTTCCTATTACCTCTGCTGTCTTAACGTCCTATCATTTCCATGTTGTACTTTATGCTCCACTAATACAAACTATCCCTGCTTCCATAGCATGTGTTCATCCTAGATATCCTCCCCAACTGCAGTACCCTCTCCATCATTCTTCTGATCAAATTGTCTTATCCTCCAAGGTTCACTTGAGATGCAATTTCCAACAAGAAGATTTCTCTGAATTTCCAGAATGAAGCGCATCATTTTTTTCTTTACTCCTTTTACACTATGCAAATATTTCTAGTGGAATATTCATCAAAACATTCCAAAATGTAGTAGACTGTAAGATACTGGGGGGACCGGGCAGACACAGTCATCTTAGCCATCATTGGCGTCCCACTAATTAGCAGACTCCCTGCACACAATTAATGTTTGCTGAACTGAACTAATGTAAGATGTAAATGATGCAGATCTACCTTATTCCCTCAGTGAAAATTGATAACTATTTACTACTTGATGTTGTATAAATTCCTTCATTGGTTGAACAGGGTATGATATTTTTATTATTAATACACATTTCTTTTTATTAATGTTATTCAAATAATGCTTTTTGACAGTACATTTTCTTTTGTTTTTTAATTGGGGTATAGTTGTCTTACAATGCTATGTTAGTTTCTACTGTACAGCGAAGTGGAGTTCCCTGTGCTATACAGTAGGTCCTTATTAATTATCTATTTTATACATAGTAGTGTATATATGTCAATCCCAATCTCCCAATTAATCCCACCCCTCCCCTTTCCCCCCCCTTGGTGTCCATATGTTTGTTCTCTACATCTGTGTCTCTGTTTCTGCCTTGCAAACTGGTTCATCCATACCATTTTTCTAGATTCAACATATATGCGTTAATATACAATATTTGTATTTCTCTTTCTGACTTCACTCTGTATGACAGTCTCTAGATCTATCCATGTCTCTACAAATGACCCAATTTCATTCCTTTTTATGGCTGAGTGATATTCCATTGTATATATGAACCAGATCTTCTTTTTCCATTTGTCTGTCGATGGACATTTAGGTTGCTTCCATGACTTGGCTATTGTAAATAGTACTGCAATGAACATTGGGGCGAATGTGTCTTTTTTTTTTTAACATCTTAACTGGAGTACAATTGCTTTACATCGTTGTGTTAGTTTCTGCTGTATAACAAAGTGAATCAGATCTATCTATATATACTTATATCCCCATATCCCTTCCCTCTTGCATCTCCCTCCCACCCTCCCTATCCCACCCCTCTAGGTGGTCACAAAGCACCGAGCTGATCTCCCTGTGCTATGTGGCTGCTTCCCACTAGCTAGCTATTTTACATTTGGTAGTGTATATATGTCCATGCCACTCTCACTTCTTCCCAGCTTACCCTTATCCCTCCCCGTGTCCTCAAGTCCATTCTCTAGGTCTACATATTTATTCCCGTCCTGCCCCTAGTTTCCTCAGAACCACTTTTTTTTTTTTAGATTCCATATATATGTGTTAGCATACGGTATTTGTTTTTCTCTTTTTGACTTACTTCACTCTGTATGACAGATTCTAAGTCCATCCACCTCACTACAAGTAATTCAACTTCATTTCTTTTTATGGCTGAGTAATATTCCATTGTATATATGTGCCACATCTTTTTTATCCATTCATCTGTCAGTGGACACTTAGGTTGTTTCCATGTCCTGGCTATTGTAAATAGTGCTGTAATGAACATTGTGGTACATGACTCTTTTTGAATTATGGTTTTCTCAGGGTATATGCCCAGTAGTGGGATTGCTGGGTCGTATGGTAGTTCTATTTTTAGTTTTTTAAGGAACCTCCCTACTGTTCTCCATAGTGGCTGTATCAATTTACATTCCCACCAAGAGTGCAAGAGGGTTCCCTTTTCTCCATACCTTCTCCAGCATGTATTGTTTGTAGATTTTTTGATGATGGCCATTCTGACCGGTGTGAGGTGATACATCATTGTAGCTTTGATTTGCCTTTCTTTAATAACTAGTGATGTTGAGCATCTTTTCATATGCCTCTTGGCCATCTGTATGTCTTCTTTGGAGAAATGTCTATTTAGGTCTTCTGCCCATTTTTTGATTGGGTTGTTTGTTTTTTTGATATTGAGCTGCGTGAGCTGTTTATAGATCTTGGAGATGAATCCTTTGTCCATTGATTCATTTGCAAATATTTTCTCCCATTCTGAGGGTTGTCTTTTCACCTTGTTTATGGTTTCCTTTGCTGTGCCAAAGCTTTTAAGCTTCATTAGGTCCCATTTGTTTATTTTTGTCTTTATTTCCATTACCCTAGGAGGTGGGTCAAAAAAGATCTTGCTGCAATTTATGTCATAGAGTGTTCTGCCTATGTTTTCCTCTAAGAGTTTGATAGTGTCTGGTCTTACATTTAGGTCTTTAATCCATTTTGAGTTTTTTTGTGTGTATGGTGTTAGGGCTGTTCTAATTTCATTCTTTTACATGTAGTTGTCCAGTTTTCCCAGCACCACGTATTGAAGAGACTGTCTTTTCTCCATTGTATATCCTTGCCTCCTTTGTCATAGATTAGTTGACCATAGGTGTGTGGGTTTATCTCTGGGCTTTCTGTCCTGTTCCATTGATCTATATTTCTGTTGTTGTACCAGTACCATATTGTCTTGATTACTGTAGCTTTGTAGTATAGTCTGAAGTCAGGGAGTCTGAGTCCTCCAGCTCTGTTTTGTTTTTGTTTTTTCCTCAAGATTGCTTTGGCTCTCCATAGCACAGGGAAATCAGCTCGGTGCTTTGTGACCACCTAGAAGGGTGGGATAAGGAGGGTGGGAGGGAGACACAAGAGGGAGGGGATATGGGGATATATGTATACATATAGCTGATTCACTTTGTTATACAGCAGAAACTAACACAACATTATTAAGCAATTATACTTTGATAAAGATGTTAAAAAGAAGTGATTACTTTGGCTATTCAGGGTCTTTTGTGTCTCCATACAGATTTTAAGATTTTTTGTTCTAGTTCTGTGAAAGATGCCATTGGTAATTTGATAGGGATTGCATTGAATTTGTAGATTGCTTTGGGTAGTATAGTCATTTTCACAATGTTGATTCTTCCCATCCAAGAACATGGTATATCTCTCCATCCATTTGTGTCATCTTTGATTTCTTTCAGTGTCTTATACTGAGTACAGGTCTTTTACCTCCTTAGGGAGGTTTATTCCTAGGTATTTTATTCTTTTGTTGCAACGGTGAATGGGATTGTTTCATTAATTTCTCTTTCAAACAGGGTATGATTCTATTACATCATGTTGAATGGTGCTCTAGGGGCCTACAGAATGTTGAAATAATTGCTAAACTGAATGTCTTAATAGGTGTACCAGAAGAGCCATATTTAAAAGAAAGAACTCAGTATTTCTTTTTCTAGTTAAATATTTCTGGACCTTGTGTTATTTCTATTTAAGATTATCTTAAAGCACAATTTCATGAGGCTGCTTCATGGATTACAAATATAAATTGCTTAGCATCAGAGGGGAAAATGCCACACTCATTAATTAACTTGAACTTTATATTGAGTGATGTGAAAATAAAAGTAAATTCATATAAAATAGATTTAATAGCTATCAAAGTCAAGTTATACATGGTAAAGAGATAATTAAAATTGTCATGCCAGTGTATTATGTATGCAAGGACACGCTGTGATCTTAAGCTTGTGTGCAGTTAGATAAAAAATAAATACATTTGCTGTGTATAACCAGAAACGGTCTTGCTATTAAGAGAAATGGGATTTAGATTCAAGCACATGTTGTATTCTTTGGTTCTTTAAAAAGTAGATTGTTTTTCAAACTGGAATTGGAATATTTTATAATAGACTATTTCTCTACATCTAACTGTGGTTCACCTCTGTGGTGATAATGCAGCCAACTGATCATTCTTGCGGTAGTCTGCTGTTTGTTGAGATGGTGAAAATATACTGGATCATTTGTGTCACAGTCTTTACTTTTTTAGCGATCTAAATTTAAAAGTATAGATATTAAAAGGTATAAGGTACTATCATTTTATGTAACAAAAAGTCAGGTACGCAGTGGGTCTCATCCCTGGATTGAAATTTGAGGATGACATTTGCATTGAAATGAGATTTACGAAAATGAAGAACAAAGAAGTTCATTCTCATTTTTCGTGCCTGTGGAGATACAAGCTATCAGCATTTAATTAATTTTTTCCAGTGTGATTTATTTACTTGGAAAATAGTTACTATTGAGTTTGTTCAATGAGAAGGCAGAGGAAGTATAACATTTTACTTAAGTACAAGACAGTCACAAGTGACAGCTAGTTCATATTCAGGAGAAATACTTTGTAAGTCACTGATTTAGAGTTAGGGTTACATTATATTGCTTACTACAAAATCTAACTTTAAATTTACCCTCAGGAATTTTCAAAGTTCACATATAAAATCAACAATTTTGACTTAAAGCAAATCAGAATTATTAGTACAGAATAACATGTAATCAGACCCATGTTTGCAGCCCCAAGTTAGGAATAATCATATACTTCTATTATGGAATAAGAGAAGATATATTTGTATTGCAAATATTATTCAAAAATTATTTTCATAAAACAATTTTCCAAGAAAAATAAACATATTAAAACAAAGCATAATATTTTCTGATAATTGACTGAAGAATAAAGTAACGAAAAATTACCATGCTTCAGCATGGTTTACAAATAAGCCATTTTGATTAAAACAAAGAGCCTTATGTGTACTCTACCAGAACTTTAAAAAGTTCCCAAGAGACCTCCCAGCCCAATCCCTTATTGGACTAATGAGGAAACCAAAACTCACAGGTTTATATGACTTGCATAAAGGAGTTAACTGCAGACCTAGGAATCCTGCATAGCAGTCTAGAGCATTGCTTCCTCTCTGACATTTGATACCTCTCCCCTCTTGTTAATTATTCTTTTCTTCTCCACCCACAAGGACTTTTATAATTACAGCAATGACCTACAGAAAATATCTGTAGATTCTAGTGACTAAAACATTGTCACAGTTTTCACCATAAGACATATAGGAGGAGATATTTAACAAGAAAAATATCTCAGCCATATTGCACATCCCAGATTTCCAACAGGACAATTTAAATGACTGATCTTCAAAATACACTCATTTGAGGACAGCTTGCTAACAACACAACTCAAGATTTCTTTGCATTTTTGTGCAGAAAGTTGATCAACATCAGTATATGTCTAAAGGAAATCTCAGCTTCTGAGATATTTTAGCTCCTTTTTACGTGTATGTTAATCTTTATGTATGTTAGGTGATTACAAAGAGTATTAAAGTCCAAGTTACAGTTATGCAGTTCATCAATATTTTACTTATAATCCTTGTTTGATGTGAGGAAAGTAAAATTTAAAATGCTGCAAATATATACTAAGAGATTTTTTTTATTGGCTTTTATTCTTGGGTTGTTAGTCTTAATTATCACCTATTTAAATTAGCTAGGGAGATAAGAACAAATATTTAAGATGGCAGTTATCACCCTCATGAATTAAAAGTAATAACAATATAATAAAATAATCATCTAGTATGCTGACTTCTAAATTTCCAGCAACCCAAATTACTTGGATATATCACTTAAAAATTAGAAATCAGGGCTTCCCTGATGACGCAGTGGTTGACAGTCCACCTGCCGTTGCAGGGGACACGGGTTCGTGCCCCGGTCCGGGAAGATCCCACACGCTGCGGAGCGGCCGGGCCCGTGAGCCATGGCCACTGAGCCTGTGCGTCCGGTGCCTGTGCTCTGCAGTGGGAGAGGCCACAGCAGTGAGAGGCCCGCATAACGCAAAAAAAAAAAAAAGAAAGAAAAATTAGAAATCAGTCATTTTAAAACATTTGATCATTTTATTCCTATTAGACTAGTGTCAGATCCTTCTTACCAACACTTGAAGAGAATTATCACAGTTTTCTTTTTTATACTCCTACTCTGGATGGAGCACATATGTAGTATTTTCTTATGCTCCAGACAGTGTCATATTAGTCTTTTCAGCCTTTCATGCTTGTTTTGGTAAGCTGGGAGGAGTTAAATAAGCTGTCCTATGTTCCATTTCACTCCCAGTTACTGGGAGAATGATCTTAGGGGAGAGTGAAGGCAATTGATCTGGACCAGTTTCTTTAAACATTCCAATAACTGTACCCCCAAGCACCCCCAAATAATTATCTCTTCTAGGAGAAAAGTCCTTATCTATGGAATGTTTTGAGCAAGATATCCCTGTTTTAGGTTGCTTTCCCTCTCTAGATTTATGTTCACAGCTCCCTGGAAAATAACTCATAAGCTAGGTAATCACTGAGGTGTTGAATGGAGATGTTTCATAACTTAAACACTCAGGAATAAGCAGGAACTATGCCTGACCCCTGAGATAAGGGAGGAGTTTTGGCTAGGGGACCTTATCCATGGGAGCAGGGTGTGAGGGGAACTTGGTGGTAGGTTATTTTAGACCCTCCTGGTTTTTCTTAGACGTCAACGTACGCATAATATTGGGCCTTAATTTTAGGCCTTATACCAAAGTCTCTTGATTGCTTATTTCCTGAAATTATTGGTAAAATTAGGCTCTGGATAAGACCTTTATCTGTGTAAATGTGATTTCACCATGTGACCCAAATATCACCACATGGATTGTATTAATTACTAGCCTTGGTCATATCAACAACATGCAAAACCACATGCAACATTCTTCCTCCCCTGCAATCAGCCTACTGTTTATCAGGTTGTATATATTGAGTGGTTTGTGCGATTTTAAACGTGCTCTATCAGCCATATTTGTGTATTGTACAAAATGAATCTAGAGAATTGCAAGTATCTCCTTACACTTACTTAGAAATGCAAATATTTTAATATTTGGGAGGGGAATCCTCTTTCCTATGGCATGGTGCTTATATAGAAAAGATCAGTCTTTCCCTCAAATGATTTTTACAAGGTTTTCCTATGTTGCAAAGGATTAGGTGAAAATATGATTAAACTCACTCTCTTAAGTGTTTGAGCACAATTGGTTTAACGACCCCTCTGATTAACCTCTGCTCCAAATTTAGAGTAAAGTTGTATCCATCTATTACCAGGATGCTTTCAGTTGCCCAAAAATAAAGTATATTTACTAATGCTAGAGTCAGCAGTCACAAAGCAAATTCAGTAATTATTACAGCACAACCCAGTGAGAGGTCCAGAAGCATGTCTGAGGGGTAGAGCAGAACCAGGGGTTTCAATTCCTTCTTCAAAGGAGCTTTCTTCAACCATGTTTAAGGTAAAACATAACACAAATTCATTTAAAACCATGCTACAAGGGAAGTCCTCTTAATTCAAGGTCATAAGATGACTGAAGAATGCATTGTGTTTCCTCCTTTGTCAGCCCACAGTGTAGACTCATTCTGGACTTGGCTCAAAACCGCTCAGCATAATGACAGAATCTTCTCCATCTCTCACATGACCTTCCACAGTCACTCTAGGTCACCTCATCACCTCCTGCTTTTATAATTTGTGGCATTCATTCTTTCTTTATTCTTATTTTTTTCTTAGCTTTGTAACTTCCTTCTAAAATAAAAGAATAAATAAATGCTTTAAAACAAATCATATTTTAATACTTTGCCCACGGTGAATATCAGTATAGGTCAAAGTCTCTCCTTGACACTTTTGATATTTTTGACCAGAGAATTTATTGTTAGACATGGTGGGGAAGAGAATGCCCTGCTCATTGTAGAATCTTAAGCAGCATCCCTTAGATGTTGGTTGTACCTCATGCCTCCTCCAGTTTTGACAACCAAAATGGACACCAGACATTAGGAAATGTCTCCTGGGGGAAGGCGGGGATGCAAAATTGCCCCGGATGAGAACTGCTTGCATAGGTGGTGCTAGTCACCTAGTAATTGGTTTGTTACGTTGTTAGTCACTGTGAAATAAAGGAAATAGATACACTGTTAGAATCAGTTTAATTTTTATTTCATCTGTATTTTAGTGCCTGCTATGTGTAGAAAGTATATCCTGCATGCTGAGATTTCCTTAGACTTAATATTGATAAGGGTGATAGTCATGGTATTATACTGTACTTATATGGATAAATCTCCTATGTATGCACTGTAGATGGAAACACTACTATATCACCTTATTGGCATCAGTATTGAAAGGAAAAGTGACCCCTTGAATTCTCATATCTTTTATCTGTGCTCTTTGTCGAGAATCATGCAAAATCTCTTCTAATTTTCTAAAATACAAGCTGTTTTATTTTGATTAATAGATCATCATTACTTTGTCATTAGTTTTATAGTCTTTTCAGCTAGGATCAGTTTGAATCTATATTCTTTTTTTGGCTATTTTTACATTTTCTTTAATGTGAATTTAAGTTTGACTGCATCCTTTACCCAGTTTGAGCCAAGTATTATTTGTATGATTGTTCCTTTACATTTTACTTTTTCCAGTAGACAGTTAAAAACCATAGAAATATTATAGAATATGCATTGCTAATAGTCTACCAATTCATATTGTTTTCACATACTCCATTCAGATTTGAGAAACACTGACCTTTAATGTATAGTGTAAAGGCTGATTTTCTCTGAAAGAGAGGAAATAAATACATAAGTAAAATGAAGTTTTGTCCTGCTTCTCAACTTCCTTTTCAAAGGGCTGCATGCCTACTGATTAAGGAAAGAAGGAGGGCCTGGTTTTGCATTTTTAATAACACTTCCGTTGACCACATAACACCACGTGACCCAGTGAATACGTTCAGTAATTTCTGTCAGATTTTTCCAATCCATATGAAATGCTATGCCACCTTCACCTTCCCTACCTCATAGGCCTGTCGTAAGAAATGGAATGATGAGATACAAGTCAATACTTTTTGGATTTTGAAAGTAGAATCCCTGTATCATCTTAATCATGTTGATTCAGAGATGTACATAGTGGGGCACAATATGTAGAAAGAACCACGCTCTATATAGAGGTTCAAACAGTTTCTTTAGTGGGTGATGTCATTAAATTGGTTTGGCTGATTTTATATTGCTATAAATTGGACTGATCAAATCCGAGCTATCTGGAGAGTTCCAGGCAGCTTCAATATGGTTTAGCTAATTCACTTATTTCATAATAATATTGACCACAAAATTGATTTTTTTTTTTTTTTTTTTTGGTAAGAGGAAATTTGATACCTTTTTTGGGGGTGGAAGTAAAGAATAGGAATGTTGTTGGTTGTGATCTTATTTCCTGTAATATACTGGGACTACATTTCAAAATTAAGTATATCACTATTTCCTTAATTGCTTTTTTTTAGAAAATTGATATTTTTTTATTGAAGTATAGTTGATTTACAATGCTGTGTTAATTTCTGCTGTACAGCAAAGTGATTCAGTTTTGCTTATGTATATATACATTCTTTTAAAAATTCTTTTCCATTATGGTTTATCACAGGATATTGAATATAGTTTCCCATGCTATATAGTAGGACCTTGTTTTTTATATCCATTCTATATATAATGGTTTACATCTGCTAACCCCAAACTCCCAATCCATTCCTCTCCCACCCCTCTTTTCATGCTTGCCATTCAGTTAAGGAAAAAGAGCATGACATGATTGGTAAACTATCATTTGTTTAGATTAATTCTCACTAGTTTGAATCAGAAATACATCTGCTAGGAAATATTGGATCCAGAAGCTGAGAAATAACTACTATTTATTAAGTGTTTTTTTTTTTTACATCTTTATTGGAGTATAATTGCTTTACAATCTTGTGTTAGTTTGTGCTGTACAACAAAGTGAATCAGCTACATGTATATATATATCCCCATATCGCCTCCCTCCCACCCTCCCTATCACACCCCTCTAGGTCGTCACAAAGCGTCGAACTGACCTCCTTGCTATGCAGCAGCTTCCCACTAGCTATCTACTTTACATTTGCTAGTGTATATACGTCAATGCTACTCTCTCACTTCGTCCCAGCTTCCCCGTCCCTTCCCCCACTGTGTCCTCAAGTCTGTTCTGTACATCTGCATCTTTATTCCTGCCCTACCACTAGGTTCATCAGTACCATTTTTTTTAGAGTCCATATATATGCGTTAGCATTCAGTATTTGTTTTTCTCTTTCTGACTTCACTCTGTATGAGAGACTCTAGGTCCATCCACCTAATTAAAAATAACTCAATTTCATTCCATTTTATGGCTGAGTAATATTAAGTGTTTATGGCCTGTTCAATAATGTCCTCATAATCCTGCAAAATAGGTGGTGTTATCCCCACTTTGCAAATGAGAATCCCAACATTTCAAAAAATGAAGTAATTTACCCACATATCCAACATTGTCCATCTAAATTTTAATCTTTCCACCAAAGCATATTACCTCTTAAACAGCTTAAAGCCAGAGCATAACAGAGGATACTGAGAATAGTAGTAATAACAAACATTATTATCATGATTTACATGAGAGGATCCAGCATTGACTGAGCATTGACAGTTTGTCAGATATTGTGCTAAGTGCTGTACTTGTACTGCTACAAATTAGGAACTATTATTGTCTCCATTTTACCAGTGAAAAACCTAGGAATTAAGTAAGTTTTTGTTTACTCATTCAACCATTAAGGGTAAAATCTGGGATAAAGAAGTATTTGTTTGTTCATTTGTTTATTTATTGATTGCCTATTCCCAAATGCATCCAAAAGAAAAATTGGAAAAGAAAAATTAGATTTCTCTGTGTCTGAGTAAAGCATAATACACCTAAAATAAAATTTTTCCTAAAATTAGTCATTTGAAAGTTGTAACAAAGAGAATGGTTGACTATGTTGTACAGTCATTACAAAAAACTTAAAGAATTTTTACTGACAACAAAAAATGGTCATGAAATAGTATTAAAGAAAAGCACACTAAATAAAAAATATTTTTTAAAAATTAAAAAAAATAAGACCCATTAAAAAGAAAAAAAGAAAAGCAGACTATAAAATAGTTCATACAAAGCAACATCTCAGAGGACCTTCAAGATGTCAGACAAGTAAGATGTGTAGATCACCTTCCTCCCCACAAATAGACCAAAAATACATCTACATGTGGAATAACTCCTACAGAACACCTACTGAACACTGGCAGAAGACCGCAGACTTCCCAAAAGTCAAGAAACTACCCAGGTACCTGGCCGTATGCCTGACAGTGTCTTGGTGTTCCAGCCAGGTGTCAGGCCTGAGTCTCTGAGGTGGGAGAGAGAAGTTCAGGACACTGGACCACCAGAGACCCTCCAGCCCCAAGTAATATCAATTGGCAAGAGGTCTCCCAGAGATCTCCATCTCAGCACTAAGACCTAGCTCTACTAAATGACCAGCAAGCTCCAGTGATGGACACTCCATGCCAAACAACTAGCAAGACAGGAACACAACCCCACCCATTAGCAGAGAGGCTGCCTAAAATCGTAATAAGTTCACAGATACCCCAAAACACACCACTGGACATGGTCCTGCCCACCAGAAAGACAAGATCCAGCCTCATCCACCAGAACACAGACACCAGTTCCCCCCACCAGGAAGCCTACACAACCCACTGAACCAACCTTACCCACTGGGGGCAGACATCAAAAACAATGAGAACTATGAACCTTCAGACTGTGAAAAGGAGACCCCAAACACAGTAAGTTAAGCAAAATAAGAAGACAGAGAAATACACAGCAGATGAAGGAGCAAGGTAAAAACCACTGGACCAAACAAATGCAGAGGAAATAGGCAGTCTACCTGAAAAAGAATTCAGAGTAATGATAGTAAAGATGATCCAAAATTGTGGAAATAAAATGGAAAAAATAAAAGAAACATTTAACAAGGACCTAGAAGAACTAAAGAGCAAACAAACAGTGATGAACAACACAATAAAAGAAATTTAAAATTCTTTAGAAGGAATCAACAGCAGAATAAATGAGGTGGAAGAACGGATAAGTAACCTGGAAGATAAAATAATGGAAATAACTACCATAGAGCAGAATAAAGAAAAAAGAATGAAAAGAAGTGAGGACGGTCTCAGAGACCTCTGGGACAACATTATATGCACCTACATTTGAATTATAGGGGTCCCAGAAGAAGAAGAGAAAAAAAAGGGACTGAGAAAATATTTGAAGAGATTATAGTTGTAAACTTCCTTAATATGGGAAAGGAAATAGTTAATCAAGTCCAGGAAGCACAGAGAGTCCCATACAGGATAAATCCAAGGAGAAACACACCAAGACACATATTAATCAAACTATCAAAAATTAAATACAAAGAAAAATTATTAAAAGCAGCAAGGGAAAAACAACAAATAACATACAAGGGAATCCCCATAAGGTTAACAGCTGATCTTTCAGCAGAAATTCTGCAAGCCAGAAGGGAGTGCCAGGACATATTTAAAATGATGAAAGGGAAAGAACTACCACCAAGATTATTCTATCCAGCAAGGATCTCATTCAGATTTGACACAGAAATTAAAACCTTTACAGTCAAGCAAAATCTAAGAGACTTCAGCACCACCAAACCACCTTTATAACAAATGCTAAAGGAACTTCTCTAGGCAAGGAACACAATGGAAGGGAAAGACCTACAAAAACAAACCCAAAACAATTAAGAAAATGGTAATAGGAATATACGTATCGATAATTACCTTAGATGTAAATGAATTAAATGCTCCCACCAAAATACATAGACTGGCTGAATGGATACAAATATATATATATGCTATCTACGAGAGACCCACTTCAGACCTAGGGACACATACAGAGTGAAAGTGAGGGGATGGAAAAAGATATTCCATACAAAAAGAAATCAAAAGAAAGCTGGAGTAGCCATTCTCATGTCAGACCAAATAGACTTTAAAATAAAGACTATTACAAGAGACAAAGAAAGACATTACCTAATGATCAAGGGATCAATCCAAGAAGAAGATATAACAATTGTAAATATTGATGCACCCAACATAGGAGCACCTCAATACATAAGGCAAATGCTAACAGCCATAAAAGGGGAAATCGACAGTAACGCAATCATAGTAGGAGAATTTAACACCCACTTTCACCAATGGACAGGTCATCCAAAATGAAAATAAATAAGGAAACACAAGCTTTCAATGATACAGTAAACAAAATGGACATAATTGATATTTATAGGATATTCCATCCAAAAACAACAGAATACGCTTTCTCCTCAAGTGCTCATGGAACATTCTCAAAGATAGATCATATCTTTGGTCACAAATCAAGCCTTGGTAAATTTAAGAATATTGAAATCGTATCAAGTATCTTTTCCAACCTCAACTCTATGAGACTACATATCAGTTACCGGAAAAAATCTGTAAAAAATACAAACATATGGAGGGTAAACAATACATTACTTAATAACCAAGAGATCACTGAAGAAATCAAAGAGGAAATCAAAAAATACCCAGAAACAAATGACAATGAAAAACAAAACCTAAACCCAAAACCTATGGGATGCAGCAAAAGCAGTTCTAAGAGGGAAGTTTATAGCTGTACAACCCTACCTCAAGAAACAAGAAACATCTCAAATAAAAAACCTAACCTTACACCTAAAGCAATTAGAATGAAGAACAAAAAAACCCAAACAAAAACCCCAAACTTAGCAAAAGGCAAGAAATCATAAAGATCAGATCATAAATTAATGAAAAACAAATGAAGGAAACAACAGCAATGATCAATAGCACTGTCAATAAAAACGATCAATAAAACCCACCTCCTAGAGAAATGGAAATAAAAAAAGAAAGAAAGAAATGGGACCTAATGAAACCTAAAAGCTTTTGCACAGCAAAAGAAACCATAAACAAGATGAAAAGACAGCCCTCAGAATGGGAGAAAATACTTGCAAATGAAGCAACTGACAAAGGATTCATCTCCAAAACATACAAGCAGCTCATTCATCTCAATATCAAAAAAACAAACAGCCCAACCCCAAAATGGGCAGAAGACCTAAATAGACGTTTCTCCAAAGAAGATATACAGATTGCCAACAAACATATGAAAGGATGCTCAACATCACTAATCATTAGAGAAATGCAAATCAAAACTACAATGAGGTATCACCTCACACTGGTCAGAATGGCCATCATCAAATATCTACAAACAATAAATGCTGGAGAGAGTGTGGAGAAAAGGGAGCCCTCTTGTACTTTTGGTGGGAATGTAAATTGATACAGCCACTATGGAGAACAGTATGGAGGTTCCTTAAAAAACTAAAAATAGAACTACCATACAACCCAGGAATCCAACTACTGGGCATATACTCTGAGAAAACCATAATTCAAAAAGAGTCATGTACCACGAAGTTCATTGCAGCTCTATTTACAATAGCCAGGACATGGAAGCAACCTAAGTGTCCATCAACAGATGAATGGATAAAGAAGCTGTGGCACATATATACAATGGAATATTACTCAGCCATAAAAAGAAACGAAACTGAGTTATTTGTATTGAGGTGGATGGACCTAGAGTCTGTCATACAGAGTGAAGTAAGTCAGAAAGAGAAAAACAAATACCGTATCCTAACACATAGATATGGAATCTAAAAAAAAAAAATGGTTCTGAAGAACCTAAAGTTAGGACAGGAATAAAGACAGATATAGAGAATGGACTTGAGAACACGGGGAGGGAGAAGGGTGAGCTGGGACAAAGTGAGAGAGAGGCATGGACATACATACACTACCAAATGTAAAATAGGTAGCTAGTGGGAAGCAGCCACATAGCACAGGGAGATCAGCTCGGTGCTTTGTGACCACCTAGAGGGGTGGATGAGGAGGGTGGTAGGGAGTCACAAGAGGGAGGGGATATGGGGATCTATGTATACATGTAGCTGATTCACTTTGTTATACAGCAGAAAGTGACACAGCAGTGTAAAGCAATTATACTCCAATAAAGATGTTAAAAAAATATAAGGGAAGATAGTATGAAGGTAGTATATATGGATATATTTATATATGTATAATTGAATTGCTGTGCTGTATACTTGAAACTAACATGATATTGTAGATCAACTATATTTCAATTGAAACAAAAATAAGGCATGGCCAAAACATAAAAAAGCAGCATCTCTTCAACTTGCCAGTTGGTTAAAACAAAGTATGAAAATACTTCAAATATTAACCGTATTTATACCTGAGATGTGGTGTTATGGATAACTTTCACTTTTGTTTATATATTTTTCTGCATTACTAATATCCTTAACTCTGTTACTAAAAGTTGAAAATTACTATAACCAAATGATGGTTTTCAAATGTATGCAAAATTTGGATCTCTATTTACACATTCAGATGTGTATGAAAATCCTCATCATTTTATCAACAATTTTACTTTCAAGCTCCCATCTTGACGTTCATTGGTGGAATTTACTCTTAGTTGATCTTGCTGTCTTTCCGTTTCGGGTTCTTACTCAGCGTCGTTGTGTATACTCACTTGTCTGTCCACAGAGGGTGAGCCTGAGACTCACAAGCCCCCAGCCCGACCGCACCCCCTCCTCTCCCAAAGCTCAGTGACTGTTGCTTCTCCAGCAGTCCTGTGCACTTGAACCAGTTGGGAACCTGTTAGGTGGTCCACCTAACAATCCTTACGTCAAAAGAGCACCCCGTTACTGTATTCAAAGGAAGATTTAAAGCTTGCTGAATAAACCAGTTTATTTTACATTCAGATGCTAATAATTCAAAAACTTCTTTATGATATGTATGAAATTAGTAATACCATTAGACGTACCTAAAGGTTATATTTTAAGTTATATCTGAAAAGAAGCAGGGTAATATCGCTATACTATTGTGATTTATATTTCAAAATTTATCTCTGAATATCATATAGAATGCTTAGATTTGTAATAATTTGAAGAATAAATATACTGTTTATAACAAGAAAACAGTATAAAAAATAAAAAGCATGTTATTTAGATCAGAAAGGATAAAAGGTTATCTTAAGCAAAATCACACCTTTTTTTCTACTTTAAACTATACAACAGCAATTTTTAAATTAAATAAATTGTGTTTTCATCAATCTGTAATATTGCATAGAGCCATGGGTGATTTCATATATCATCAACATATTTGGAATTCATATGAAAAAATTTGCTTCACAACATCACTTTTTAGTTTTGAAAACAATATGCATGTATAAAGATTATTTGTGTTAACTGTATTTTGAAGTGTAACATCATCCTTTTTGAATATAATACAATGCACTGTAAAACGATGTAAGGAGACGACTCTGTGGATTTAAATCTAAAGTAAATTCGGTGTTTATTTAATGGGTGGATCGTGATGGTTGCTTAAGATTTCCAAATCCCCATTTCTGCCACCTCAACATGGGAGTAATAATGCTTATTCCATAGATTTGCCATGGGGATTAAATGAGATGAGTGTAAAGGGCTTAACAAAATGTGTGGCCTAAGGTAAGCACTCATAAATATTAGCTGTCATTATTATTATTATTGCTTTTGTTCATGTTTCCTTGCTCTCTTTGGTAACACAGAGGATTATTTAGTAGCTGTTCATTTAGTTCTTATATTCTCAGCCCCGAGATGAATTTTATTATCCAACATCTGTTTTTAACCTCATAAGAAAACGTGCCTTCAACATTAATTAATATCAAAAATGAGGTCTTAATGCTCATACAGAGTAATAATTGTTTTGTAAAAGGGGCTACCTTCATATCAAAATATAATTTCCACTATTTAGAGAAGAGGTTCTCTGAAATGATTGGCATTAAGGAAAAGCAGAAAACAGGAGTCATGGACCCAGAAAATGCTTAGGGGGTAGGCTTCTTGGGTATTACCTCATTCAGCCCCTAAGTTTGCAGATCCTGAGCTCCCTGAAAGAGATAAAGTGGGTTTTCCTGAGACCACCCCATGAGGAGCTAGAGGCAGAACCATAACAGATCTTGTTTTAGTACTTAGTCCAGTCTCTCCTCTTGTAGTATATAAAAACATGTATGTATTCATTCATGTTAGAATTCAATCAGTAGGTGTGTGTTGGTCCTGAACATTCCTCCTTGCATGTAGTGTATTCTATTGAAATATTTTTGAGAGAATGGGTCCCTATTTTATCTATTAAATATGTAGAAAGCTTGTAAGAAATAACTAATTGCTCAGCAATTTACACTAGAGGCTAATTATGCAGCCACAGGGATGGGACACAGTTGGCCCCCTTTACTAACATGGCAATTTTACTGACACTTACTTAATGATAAGGAGCCAGTAAAAATCTCAGTTTTTCAGGAAAATGAAAAGGACTGTTGCAAGCTCAATGGAACTGTGAAAGGTTATATTGAGCCCAGTGAAGTAGGGACTATTCATAGGGATCAGGAAAGGAAGGCAAAAAAAATGTAGTAATTAACGTTTATTTGGAATTAAAAACAGGCCTATTTGAAAAGACTACCTTATGTTTGATAAATCAATGTCATAAATTCACTATGAGAATTACTCTTATCAAATCACAGTTTCTACTTCTCAAAATATTTGTATGATCATTTTGACTTAATAGAGTCAGGATGTGTAAATTGACTAAGAATTACAGTAACCGTTGACAAAGAAAGATATAAAGAGGGAGAAGTGAGAGCTTGAAAGAAAAAGAGAAGGAAACATAAATACAAAATGTATGTTTGTTCGTAGCACTTTTCTCAATCTTTAGCAAATGTCCTTCAGTGATTTTAAATATAACACTTTTGCCTTTTGAAATGACATCGTTTAAGTAGCAGAACTAATGTTCTCTGTGTTATTTAAAATGCTGACTTAAAATGATAAAAGTGGCCATCAACATGCTATTTAATGTGTCATTTTAATTTTTAATTTTGGAGAGTTAGTAGGATGTATTAACAAAGAATTATTAAAATTCCAACGTGAACCAAATTGACATCAGAATTCTCATGACAAATAGTTCATAACATTGTTCTACCCATTATGAAAAAAGAAAAAATACACACACATGCACACACAGACAGAGAATATACTACTGTGCGTTCTGTATGCTACCATCAAAACCTCTCCACCTTACAACAAGAGGCTATTTGTTGTTGAAAGGGTAGCATCTCAACTGCTAGATGATGTGGAAGAATTCTCTGATTGACCATGCTGTTCTGTATAGATTTGACATTTCCCTGTGCTTGGCGTGGCATCTTCACAGAAGGTGAGGGTTGCTTGGATTCTCTTGAATACACACCTGCCTGCTTTCTTGCCTCTTGTACCCCCTTGCCCATCTCCAGACAACAGTGCTTACAGTATATTTTTCCATAAATAGTTACAAAATATTCAGTGAATCATAGAGGAGCCTATTAAATGACAAAATATCTTCATATAAAGAGAAATGAAGAAGAAAGCCTTGTAGTGAATGGAAAACTCTCCATTTTCAACATATCTATAGAACAAATCCTTTCTTAGAAATTATTAAAATCCTCACAGTTGACTGACTTATTTTAAACTAGAAAACCAAACATTTTCATAACTACAACTCTTTAAATCCCGCATCAACTTATAATTTCCAGAGCCCAGATTCCTTTAACGTAAGCCTGTGAACGTGTTTAATCTGCCCAAATGGAAAATAAAATCCTGGACCCTTGAATGTAATGTCTCTGTAATTAAGTAAGTTTGTCCTATATAATTTTTCTTCTAATTTCTGCTTCCTATAGAAAAACTTGTAGATGAGATTGAATTTAAAGGCACAAAAGGAAAGGAAACCTGCTATCATGGAGCATCTTGTCCAAATCCCAGCTGCTCTCGTATTAGCTCTTAAACTTGGACAAGTCATCAGTCTTTTCTAAAATCAATTTCCTTTTTGTAAGGTGAATATGAATAATTTTTTTAATGTTATTAAGTACTTGTTGAAGATTTTAATAGAAAGTGTCTTATACATAGTCATTTAAAATAAATGACAGCCATTTAAATCCTTACTTAGAGAGCATTTTGTGTTCTAAGCCAAGAAATATTTTGGGTAAGGATGAGATCAAATTGAAGACAAACTTGTGATCTAAGTATGAGCCTATTAGTTCCAACTATTAAGGAATTTTGAGGAAGTGAAAATCTTATATACAATTTAAGATGATCTTTTCCAACTCCTATTTAAACACCAGGTAAGTGAAATCCAGAGTGGCTGCAATTTACTGATTGCAAACTAGCTGGTTGGCGGCAGACACAGAATCTCAAAACCTCAAGTCTGTCACGTGGAAAAAGTTCCCCCACTTTGATCACACCACTTTTATGTTCATTTTACCCCTTATCATATAATGTCATGAGGAGTTCATTATCCTTTATTAGTATGTTCTCCAAGTATAGTGTCAATTTCTTGAAGGCACAAACTGTTTCTTGTGCAGCATTCCTGTCCTCAGCAACCAAACATATACCTTGCACAAAGCAGGTACTCATTTTCAAGTTGACTTTTTAAAGGTGGAAATGATTAGAACTATATTTCAGATTTGACCTAGGTTTTAGTGGATATTAAATTCAGGAGTCTTCAAGAAAATGGAGAAAGTGATCATATTCTTGATTCCTAATGTCTACAGACTTTCTGAACCCTAAAGCAGAATTAAGGTAGGAAAAGTAGTTCTGTAAGGGAGGACACTCAAGTTAATTCAAAGGTCTAAGAGCAAAAACTTGACGTCTGTAGCTGGCGTTTGATGTACAGATACTCTAAGGCAACAAAGGTCACATCGACCTATTACTTAAGTAGAAGAGAGAAAAGAGTGTTCTCAATGATTCTTTAAACTGAACTAAACGTCTGTAGACCGTATCTTTTAGCAGATCTTGCCAGTTCTATGATATTCCGTTTAGTTCTGCTACCAGTACAACCAAGAGATTAGAACACTTAAAATCCCACCTCTGTTTGCCAAAACTGGAGTGAGATTAATCCAAGTAACATCTCAGGTTGCTGCCTCTCAGTTCTCATAATCAGCTAAAGTCACCTAATAGAGGGGCTTCCCTTATTTTGAAACTGAACAGCATATCATGTTGAAATTGTTTCTGCCTTACAGATACGTCTGTAACACTTTCTGACCTGTTATACAATTTTTTTCAACATTATAGGAAATTCTGGGTTTCCTAAAATTCCTGCT